>NW_021440880.1:0-212 GCF_001605985.2 Dendrobium catenatum | reverse complement strand
TGTGGTTGTTGCATGTAAAGATCTTCAGAGATGTCTCCATGAAGGAACGCGTTCGAGACATCTAATTGTATTGTATCCCAGTCCCGATTTACCGCAACAGTGAGTAGAGTCCGTATGGTAGCCATCTTGGCTACCGGACTAAAGGTTTCATTGTAGTGAATGCCGAATTGTTGATCGTAGCCTTGAGCTACCAAGCGGGCTTTGTATCTGTC
>NW_021440879.1:0-540 GCF_001605985.2 Dendrobium catenatum | reverse complement strand
TCTCTCCCTCTCACTCTCTCTCTCCTCTAGGCTTTCTCAAGTCAAGACAGTAGCAAAAGATTGTTCAAAATATTGAACAATAGCTCTTAAATTGAAGAGCTTCAAAATAGCTCATTAATTGCAAGTTGCCGACATTATCGTCCAAGAAGATATTAATATCATCCTGTACGATTAGTGCAATTTAAGCCTAATCAGCAGGGACGATCTGGGATGAAAAGAAGAAAGGTGTTCCTATCATCCAGGACGATAATAAATCATCATGTATGATCAGTTCAAATCACAGACCATCGGCCAGATAATCGCTTTGAAAAGAGTTCTAGACGATTCCAAAATAGCTTAATCGTCCGGGCCGATCTCACGATCATCCCGGATAACTAGTTCAAATAAGAGGAAAATCGTCCAGAGCATCACCTAGAATTTGAGCTGGCCGATCTTGATCGGCCAGACCATCGCCCAGAATTTGAGCTGTCTGATATTTATCATCCAAGAGTAACTAAGGTTTTTTGAGTAGATCATCCCGGCCGATCTTACGATTTTCTA
>NW_021440878.1:0-227 GCF_001605985.2 Dendrobium catenatum | reverse complement strand
GCCCCCCCCCCCCCTTGCCTACATCAGGGGCACATGCGTCCTTTTATCTAAAACCCATCTTAAATCCATAAGGGACCGAAATAATCGGTCCCTTGTGCTTGTTTCGGCCGAACCAAAGGAGAAGCGGGCGGAAGAGAGGGGGAGGACATCGGGGGACGCGTGAAAGCCGGCAGCCGGCTTGGTCTTCCGACGAGTTCTTTAGGAAAAAGCAAGATGAAGGCTTGGGA
>NW_021440877.1:0-1025 GCF_001605985.2 Dendrobium catenatum | reverse complement strand
TCTTTGAAGGATATATTAAAAGGAAGTTTACAAGATGCTAAAGGTATTATCATTAAGGGAGACAATTAGAATGTGATCCAGTTTCTGCATAAGTTGTACAGCAAACCGAAGGAACTTGGTGGGAGAATTGAAGATGAAGAGCAGTTGGTTTTAAGTTATTCGAATAATGTTATTTTTCATTTTGTTGGCCGAAATTGTAATAAGTTGGCGGATTATTGTGCCAACTTAGCTTTTTCTAATGATTTTCTTCGGGATACAATTTGTGAGAGTAAACTTCCTTCTTCTTTTATTCATATGCTAAAGGAAGAAAGTGATAGGTTGGTTTACTCTCATTAGTTTGTATCTAGGCTATTTGGTTCTTTTCTTTTTTTTAATGTAAATTGCATTTATTCAAAAAAAAAACGAACATTCATACACATATGAACATTTTCACACATGCATTCATGCATTCAAAACCATACATATAAAAATTTCATACATCATTTCACACATCAAACAAAAATCAAATAATATTATTATTCCCTCTTTTGACAACAACAAAAAGAAAAGTCAAACTTGAAATGAAAAATTTTAAAAGATAAACCAAAAGAAATGATCTAGAAAATGATTTTAAGCCAATTACAAATACAGAATTAATTCAATAATACTAAAAAGGAAAAAAAATCAAAATTTTAAATCAAAGAACAACTAAGATAAAAAAAATTTAATCAATGTCATGATTCAAGCTAGATAAATTAAATAAAAAAGATTATTGCAAAAAATGATGAAATGAATATTAGTTTACTTCAAGTTCATTATAGAATATAATTATTAATTAGATTGATTTAGATTAGAGATTTAATGATAGTAGAAATAACACAATTAAAAATTCCAATTGGATACATTGCGAATCTTTTTAAATACTTGTAACACACTTTGTGCATCTTTTTTATTTGGGCTAATTTTTTGTCCCTTTTCACTTTGCGAACCACTGCGCATTATTTCAACTTTTGCACACATTGTGCTTTTTTTTTTTTTTACTTTTT
>NW_021440876.1:0-290 GCF_001605985.2 Dendrobium catenatum | reverse complement strand
CAAGTTCCTATCCTAATTTTAGTTTCATGGACTAGCTATGTGATAAAGGATACTGTGTAAACTTTTTTCTTACTAGCTGCATATTAAGCCTAAATGGAAATAATATTTTTAATGGTATAAGGGTAAATAATATGTATATGCTAGACTTGAATTGCATTAAAACTCTTACTGCTTTTTGTTTAAAAACTACTTCTGATGAGTCATGGCTTTGGCATAGGAGACCTTGTCACTCTAGCATGAAAAACCTTAGGAAAATTACCCAAAAGAACCTAGTGAGAGGTATACCAAAA
>NW_021440875.1:0-1366 GCF_001605985.2 Dendrobium catenatum | reverse complement strand
CCACTCAATCTCATTCCTGTTATCCCTCAACAACAACTTAATCAGCATTTAGCCTTTCCTCACACCGAAAATAGCTCGCCAATACCTCTGCCCGTGACCCAACCTGGTTCGCATGCTGCCAACTCCCCAGTTAACAATGCAAAGGCTCATCCGATGAAAACAAGGCTGCAAACGGGAAGTCTGAAGCCAAAGCCAATATTTGATCTCAATCATCAGCTCACAAATACCGATCCTATATCCTACAAGCAAGCCTCCAAGCATGAATGCTGGCGGAAGGCTATGTCCCAAGAATTTCAGGCGCTTCAAACTCAAGGCACATGGACGTTAGTGCCTCCACCAAACAATCAAAACGTACTTGGTTGTAAGTGGACTTACAAAACGAAGTATCATTCTGATGGTACTTTGTCAAGACACAAAGCAAGATTGGTAGCACTAGGCTACAATCAAGAGTTCGGAGTTGATTATGTTGAGACCTTCAGTCCCGTAGCCAAGATCACGACAATCCGTGTATTGCTTGTTCTGGCACTGCATCACCAATGGCCAATACATCAACTAGATGTATCAAATGCATTTCTACATGGGAGGCTTCTAGAAACTGTCTATATGAAGCAACCAATCGGGTTTGTGGACACACACTACCCAACACATGTTTGCAAGCTAAATAAAGCCTTGTATGGCTTAAAACAGGCTCCACGTCAGTGGTTTGAAATGCTCACAGGGTTCTTACATAAACTGGAATTTGTCTCAAGTCACTCCGATCCTTCGCTACTGATATATCAAAAAGGAGACTCAAAAGTTTATGTGCTAATATACGTTGATGACATCATAGTAACCGGTAACAACTCTTCCACCGTCACTCATCTACTTGAACAGCTCACTCAAAGGTTCAAAATGAGAATGCTGGGAAACATAAACCAGTTCTTGGGTATCACGGTATTGCCCACAGCAACGGGATTACTGCTACAGCAAGCCATGTATGCCGAAGACATTCTGAAACGGGCAGGAATGATGAACAGCAAACCGGTGTCTACACCAACTGCCTCCAAGGTTGCAACTGAAAACTCACCTGAACCATTCGGTAATCCAAAGCTATACCGCCAAACCGTTGGAGCATTACAATACTTGACAATAACACGTCCGGACTTATCCTATGCAGTAAATCGAGCATGTCAACACATGCATCAACCAACGGTTAGCGACTTTGAAGCACTTAAACGAATACTTCGTTATCTTCAGGGAACTACACAGCATGGACTAACAATCACCGGAGATTCCTTAGAGCTTAAGTCCTATGTGGACTCAGACTGGGCTGGGGATCAAACAGACCGAAAATCAACTACAGGATTTTGCAATTTTTTGGGCACAT
>NW_021440874.1:0-247 GCF_001605985.2 Dendrobium catenatum | reverse complement strand
TGTTATTGATTTGAATGCTTAAAAAAAAATGTTTTTGTAACATTGATATTTATGTTTTTTTAGTTTATTTGTTTTTGTTTTGTTTTGATTTTGTAAATTTTGTGTGTTTTGAATGAGTTTATTTTAGAGTTTGTGGTTTTGTCTTTGTTTTCTATATTTTGAATTTTTAGTGTTTGTTTTAGTTTGTTTTTATTAAAAGTTCAGTGTATCTTTTTTTTGTTATTTTGATATTGTGAAATGATCTTGT
>NW_021440873.1:0-283 GCF_001605985.2 Dendrobium catenatum | reverse complement strand
TTCTATTGAGCCACTCGACTCGACTATAGAAAGTTATGTTTGGAAACCATTTGGTAATCCAAATTATGGTTTGAACCATTCAATAGCACTTTTAACCCTTGATTTGAACCTGTTTAGGCTCGGATCTGGTTAGATTTGGTGTCGTAGGGTTTATATTCTTGAGACACTCAATTTAACTATCTTGAAATCAGAGTTTGAATTATCTTAGTTTAAATTTCAAAAGTTTCCAACATTATTTTGCTTTGAGATTCATGCACAATCAAGATAATTTTTTGGATGAAAT
>NW_021440872.1:0-292 GCF_001605985.2 Dendrobium catenatum | reverse complement strand
AGTAAACATTTTTTATATATTGAGTATATTATTCAGAATGATAGTGAAATAGATGGATATATTATTAATAGAATTCAAGTTGGATAGTTGAAATGGATTAATGCATTGTGTTTGTTGTGTGATAGAAAAGTCTACTTCAAATTTAAGGGGAAATTCTATAATATAGTGGTTAGACCTGCAGTACTTTATTGTGTAGAATATTGGTCATTAAAAGATAAGCATAATATTAAGTTAAGTGTTGCAAAGATGAGAATGCTCAGATGGATGAGTGACTTTACTCTTAAAGACAAGA
>NW_021440871.1:0-211 GCF_001605985.2 Dendrobium catenatum | reverse complement strand
GTACACCCGCATGGGTCCCGACGAGTGTGTTACGAGTATACACGTGACGTCTGAGGATGTTGCGTGGGTCAAATGAGAAATCCAAGTTTAAGCCCGATTCTTCTATACGAGTAGATAGAAATAGATATGGATCTAACTATCAAACAAATATACGGTCACAGCGTCAGCCAAGATATTTGTTTTAATACGTTCATATTTAGGCCTTCAAGGC
>NW_021440870.1:0-522 GCF_001605985.2 Dendrobium catenatum | reverse complement strand
AGAAAACGAGTTGCTCTCTGTAAAATTTTTGTCCAGATGAAATTATTTATCGTCCAGGATGATATGGTCTCTATAAAATTTTCGTCCAGATGAAATTAATTATCGTCAGAAAATGAGTTGCTCTTTGTAAAATTTTTGTCCAGAAGAAATTAATTATCATCCAGGATGATCTGATCTCTGTAAAAATTTTTTCCAGACGAACCAATTTTCAACCAGACGATTAACCGACTTAGAACGGTTTTTAGTAGTTTTTAGAACCGACCTAGTAATAACTGTTCGTACCGGACGAACTTAATTCGTACGGGATGATCAGCGTGTACGAAGACATTTCGTGCACATATACAAATAGGGTCGTTTCAAAGCGTTTAAGCAAAATCGTCCAGGATGATCCACAATCGTACGAGATGATACACTGCGTACAGAATTGAAAACTTGCAGTTTTTGAGCGGTTTTTTTTTTGTCTTTTGTATAAATAGTCCAAATTCGACTGCCACCCAATCTTTTTGTCATTTGATCTTCGTG
>NW_021440869.1:0-322 GCF_001605985.2 Dendrobium catenatum | reverse complement strand
TGGGAACACTTTTTTTGGTCATTCATGACCTTTGGGGTTGATTCCAATCAGTTTGGAGTTGATTTAGATCAAAACAATAAAAAAGGCCCTTTATTAAGAAATTTAGAAAATTCCAATAAATACCCGATCTTTAGTAATCCATAACTAATTGTAGAAAATTCCAAATTAGGTAAACTCACTTGAATTAGACTCCAATTAGGGCCTAGTATTTATTAAAAATTTTAGGTTTCCAAAAAATGACCTAGATTAGAAAGTCAACTTTTTGGTCAACCGTAGTTCATTTATGACCCGAAACTTGGAAAATTCATAATTTTGCCTAGAA
>NW_021440868.1:0-277 GCF_001605985.2 Dendrobium catenatum | reverse complement strand
TAAATTTAGTGATTGTGACAAACTTTGGTATATTATTTTATAAGATATTTTTTGTGAAACAAGGTTTTGAACTGATCTCTTTTTCTTATCCAATTAATTTTTCTGAGTTAGATCTTTACTTTCAAAAGATTATTTGACCTGAGAGAAATTTGAGTTAAGGCTAACAGGATCGGCTATTCTACCACTTTTTGGATTTTGATGATGTTAACTCATTGATTCTTACAAATTTTTAATTCAATCACATGGAGAATTTATTATGTCCATGCTTTGATAAAAA
>NW_021440867.1:0-267 GCF_001605985.2 Dendrobium catenatum | reverse complement strand
CAAATTAAGAAAAATAAGCTTAAATAACCCCTTGATTTTATGGAGCATTGATCATGGGCCTTTGGGATCCATGAAATGTTCCAAATCAAGTTTAGCAATATTTAGGATTAAATGAGCGCATGGAAGACAACTTATAATATTATCAAAGCTCTACAAGAAGGTGGTTTCCCTAAATCGTACCTAATATGATTCGGAAATTTGAGATCTTGTATTTGGCCATATTATCTTGCAAATTAAGAAAAATGAGCTTAAATAACCCCTTGATAT
>NW_021440866.1:0-297 GCF_001605985.2 Dendrobium catenatum | reverse complement strand
CGGAGTGGGGATACCGGACGTTGGACTTGATTGGGCTACGTGTGGATTTGACGGACAATGCTGAAAAGCTTCAGAAACCGAGAGCTTTTTCCCCTTTGAGAACGTGATCTTCAGGCGGAGCATCTCCGTAACCAGCCATCTTTTTTTTTTTTTTCTGGACAACAACCAAGAAAATTATAGCCCGCATATTTTAGCCACAAGAGTCATAGAATTCCAATTATTGATCCAGAAATCAGCAGTAAATAGAGCAATATGTGGCATCGTCGGACTCGACAGCGAGCACGTCAAGAAGAAGAT
>NW_021440865.1:0-645 GCF_001605985.2 Dendrobium catenatum | reverse complement strand
ACACGAAAGTGATGGTAGCGGCATCATTCATCAAGGAGGTGGTCATGTTAAATGGGATATCAAAGTCTGTAGTATCTAACAAAGATAAGGTTTTCCTCAGTCATTTTTGAAGGGAGGTGTTTAGGCTACAGGGAACAGTACTGAAGAGAAGCACCGCTTATAACCCACAGATAGACGGGCAAATAGAAGAAGTAAATAGGGGCTTGGAGACATACCTGCGATGTTTTAATTCAGAAGCAGGTAGATGAACACAGTAAGGACATCTAGTTTATCATTGGGGATAGGGCATTCTTAAAGCTGCGACCCAACAGATAGAGGACAGTAGCCAACTGAAGAAATGAGAAGTTAGCCTCGGGGTACTTTGGCCCTTAATAAGTTAACCCTGACGGCTTCCATACACCAAGTGTTCCATGTATCACAATTGAGGAGAGCAGTGGAGGATCATGCAACTAGTTTAGAACTACCATGGAGGTGGTTTTGGAACCACATGATCTTACAGGGGTTCATCAAGGAGAGGGAAAGTCCAAGGAAATGTTGATTAAGTTAAAGAACTTAACTAACTATGATGCCACATGGGAACCACACGAGAGGGTGAAGCATCAATTTCTCTCCTTCCACCTTAAGGACAAAGTAGCTTTTTGGGAG
>NW_021440864.1:0-200 GCF_001605985.2 Dendrobium catenatum | reverse complement strand
TGTTCAGATCGTCCAGGATGATCGTGCGATCGGCCGTGCCGATCTGTGTATTTTAAAGCTGAAATCAGTCGTTTTGAAGAGAGAAAAAATCATAAAATATCTCAAATTTCAGCTGAGGAGAGAGAAAGTTTGGAAAAGTTGATTTTCGGGCGACGCTGGGCCTTTTTCATCCGAAGACACTGTTTAAGAAAGTGTTGTAC
>NW_021440863.1:0-202 GCF_001605985.2 Dendrobium catenatum | reverse complement strand
TCAACCAAGTCGCAGGAACCTATAAGGTCTTAAATCCTAATCTTTTGAAATATCACCAGTACACACTTCACTTGTTGGAATAAATTCCTACTGTTACTCTGTATAGGGTTCCCCGTGGAAGTAACTCCGCAGCGGAAGCCTTAGAAAAACTTGCAAATGAATTTGCATGTCCTGAGGAGGATTCCATCCCTATAGAAATTCA
>NW_021440862.1:0-215 GCF_001605985.2 Dendrobium catenatum | reverse complement strand
TTCTATTTCCAAACAAAGGAATTCCTCATCTTCAACTAAAACCACAAAAGAATTAGATCTAGTCGAACAACTTAAATGCTCACAATCGGGTAAAAGTTTCAATGGCTTATCCTCCCCTTCCTCCCAATCATAATCGACAAGGCATCTCGAGCAGCAGTCGGCGGTGGCCGCCCACAAATCCTAATGTTTGACTTGGCATAGGTGAGGTTAAGCCA
>NW_021440861.1:0-507 GCF_001605985.2 Dendrobium catenatum | reverse complement strand
TTTCATTTCATAATGTATACATCCGTCCTGGAGTACCGAATTGTACTGATCAGGTACACATCATTCATGGCCATAACATTTTTATTTCTTTTCATCTTGCCTCAACGGCCGTCTATAACCTCTTGGTACTTCGTCATCAACAATCACAAGCTAAGTAGCATGCGTATAATAAGATGCTTTCATATGATATGTAAAGAAATACATATGATAGGTTAATGACCTTTTGTACCTTTCACGCTAAGTACCCTTGCATAACATTAAGTAACAATTGCATGAAATGTATCACTAAGTACCCTTGACATTAAGGAACAATTGCATGAAATTGAACACTAAGGTCACCCTTGTATGGCATTTTAACATTAAACATAGCATAAGAGGTATGAACAATAAATACATACTTGTTTTAGCAAATAGAGTCACTTACTCTTAAGAAGCCGTGCTTTGAAAGTTTCCCGTACAAGTCCTCACCACTTTTTCCTTATTCCAACCTAAGGAAAACAAGAGATT
>NW_021440860.1:0-217 GCF_001605985.2 Dendrobium catenatum | reverse complement strand
ATGTTCTATACTTATGATAGGGCATTATTTTGGAGGCCCCATCACATTTGCTTATAGAGAAAAAGTAGCAAATTAGTTGTTCTCACTTCATTAAAGATCTACGGAAAGTAGGCCTATATGATATTATGCATTTGCATATAAGGCATGATCATCATTTACATATCACATTAGTTGAGCGTCAGTCTCATCAAACTAACATATTTATTAATCTATATGT
>NW_021440859.1:0-269 GCF_001605985.2 Dendrobium catenatum | reverse complement strand
AATTCTTTCATCACATTTATATTTCTAACTCACACACATGTGTTGATTACATTGTTAAGGAACATTAAGAACAACACTAGTTTAGTGTTTTATTTATAAGCTCTTATTTGGCATATCCATTAACAAGCATACATTAAGTAATTGAGCTTGGTTTGACACATCATTAATGTTCTATAACATCAACAATAACACAATGACTTGCACTTATTGATAATATGATCAATTGCCCTGAAAGTTACTTCATATTTGTAGGAAGTTGGCTCAACCTA
>NW_021440858.1:0-268 GCF_001605985.2 Dendrobium catenatum | reverse complement strand
TCCTTATCATTTCATTAAAATTCTCCATACTATTAAAATTGGGGGCTTTCCTCCCATCTGCTCATTGGGATTGGAGATGCAATTAAAATCACCCCCAACAAGCCAAGGGGCATTCACCGAGGAAGCAAAATCATTGAGTTGACCCCAAAGAGTCTTCCTCCCAATTCTAGAACAAGCAGCATAAATAAAAGATGCAAAACAAGAAGTTTGATTAAAGAAAAAATGAATATGAACAACTTGAGGTAAATCTACTATAACACTTAAAGAG
>NW_021440857.1:0-1476 GCF_001605985.2 Dendrobium catenatum | reverse complement strand
ACCAACATAAACCAAGCCCTTACTGATCAGTTTTGGATTTTAGCCATGTAGGAGGAGTTGAACTAATTTGTTAGGAATGAAGTTTGGGAGCTTGTAGAAAGACCTAAGGGACAAAGTGTAGTTGGGACAAAGTGGGTCTTTAAAAATAAAGTGAATAATTCAGGAGTGGTGGTTAGGAATAAAGCAAGATTGGCGGCTAAGGGGTATAACAAAATAGAAGGGATAGATTTTGAGGAGACATTTTCCCCTTTAGCAAGATTGGAAGCCATCAGAGTGCTATTAGCCTTTGACTGTTATAAAGGATTTAAGCTTTATCAAATGGATGTCAAGAGTGCCTTTTTGAATGGGGAAATAAAAGAGGGTGTGTTTGTATAACAACCCCAAGGTTTTGAGAGTTCCCAATTTCCAAATCATGTTTATAAATTACAAAAGGCTTTGAATGGTTTAAAGCAGGCACCAAGAGCATTGTATGAGAGGCTTAGCACATTTTTACTAGAAAGGGAGTTCATTAAGGGGAGCATAGACACCACCCTTTTCCTTAAAAAAATTGGCGATGATTTACTCATTGCTCAGATTTATGTGGATGATATACTCTTTGGATCTCCTAATAAAAAACTTTGTGATGAGTTCTCTAAAATAATGAGTAGAGAATTTGAGATGAGTATGATGGCAGAGTTGTCCTATTTTTTGGGATTTAGCATAAAACAATTGGATGATGGAACCTTTCTTAATCAAACAAAATACATAAAGGACATTTTGAAGAAGTATGAGATGGATAAATCTAAGCTAATTAATACTCTCATGACTTCTAGTGTTCCATTGGATAAGGACCCAAGTGGTAAGTCTGTTGATCAGAAGAAGTACAGAGGCATGACTGAATCTTTACTCTACTTGACTGCGAGCCGACCCAACATAATGTTTAGTGTTTGCCTTTGTGCTAGATTTCAAGCCGACCCTAAGGAATCTCACCTGACTGTTAATAAGAGAATTTTTAGATATCTTTTGGGACCCAAAGCTTAGGGATTTGGTATCCTAGGCATTGTACTTCTTTTGAGATTATTAGATTTTCTGACTCTAATTTTATAGGATGTAAGGTGGATAGAAAAAGTACTTCAGGAACTTGTCAATTCATAAAACAATCGTTGGTCTCATGGTCTAGTAGGAAGCTAAATTCTGTTGCACTTTTCACTGCTGAAGCTGAGTACATTGCTCTTGGAAGTTGTGTGGCCCAAGTCCTTTGGTTAAAATAATAGGTATTAGATTTAGGATTACCTGTAGGCACCATCTAAATCTTTTGTGACAACACTAGTGCCATATGCATCTCTAAAAATCCTATCCAACATTCAAGGACTAATGACATTAGGCATCACTTCATTCGAGACCATGTGACTAAGGGATACTTTGAGCTACACCATGTGACAACTGAAAATGAACTGGCTAACATCTTTACTAAACCACTGGCCTTCGACACTTTCA
>NW_021440856.1:0-457 GCF_001605985.2 Dendrobium catenatum | reverse complement strand
TCTTGGTTAGCTTTGGGACTAGTTCACATAGGGCCTAACATCCCTAACGAACTTTCACAACGAGCCCAAGATCTCCCGAATCCACCGTGTGGATTGAGGTATATCTTAAACCCTAGTTAGAACACTAAGGGTTAATTAGCGTCACCATTAGTGCATATTAATTCAAATAAAATAGCCCCCACGGGTACTCTTCACATGTGCATCTCGTATCTAAAATTTCATTAAGTTTCATTCATCCGATCGTTCGAACGAGTCGAAAAATGCCCTCTAGGGCGTTTTCACGGTTCGGCTCAGGTCTACGGAACCTGAGCTGTTGATATCATGATCAACGGCTGAGGTTCCATCGTGCGAGGCTCTTGTATAGCCGTGTAGGAGTCCTCGTCGGACTGTTTTGCCATGTGACTCCATCTGGACCGCCGATCCGTGATAGCGGGAGATCCAACGGACGAGATCATCG
>NW_021440855.1:0-321 GCF_001605985.2 Dendrobium catenatum | reverse complement strand
TAAAAACATGGCATTCTACCCTGCTCGGTTTGCTGAAGTTCTCAACTAAAGAACGACGAAAAATTATCAGGGATTTAAACAGCTTCAACTCTACTTGAGGTGGGAGCAATTCCAACAAACTAATGTTAACTATGTGCTCAACAGTATCATAAGCAAAATAGTGCATAAAATAAAGCAACTCTAAAAAAATGACTTTTTTATTATTATTAAGTTGAAAATTAGGGTAAGAGGAAAAAGTACGAAAAGAATAAATAGTTAAGAGTATACTTACCCATGTTATATGCTCAAATGAAAGGTATCCTTTTTCACCAAAATTAAACT
>NW_021440854.1:0-223 GCF_001605985.2 Dendrobium catenatum | reverse complement strand
CTTTGGTTGAAGTAATAAATTCTAGATTTAGGATTACTTGTAGGCACAATTTTAATCCTTTATGATAACACTAGTGCCATCCGCATCTCTAAGAATCCTATCCAACATTTGAGGACAAAACACATTGACATAAGTCATCACTTTATTAGAGTCCATATGGCCAAAGGAGACATTGAGTTACACCATGTGGCAATTGAGAATTAACTACCTGACATCATTACTA
>NW_021440853.1:0-213 GCF_001605985.2 Dendrobium catenatum | reverse complement strand
CAGCCTCCTCACACCACCATGGGCAGCTCTCCATGCTCTGTAATCTTCTATAACATAGATAGTGATTCGTAGGAATAGCTTTATGAAAAATTCTTCACTGGAAATTCTCCACTTTGGAACTAAGATTAAATTTTTTCAACCAGTCCCATTCATTAGAGACTGACTGTTGATCTCATGAATACTCAGTAGCCATTGCAGTAATTGATTTTCTTG
>NW_021440852.1:0-433 GCF_001605985.2 Dendrobium catenatum | reverse complement strand
AACTTGATCGAATAAGCAACTGGACTATTCACGGTTGAACCAGTAGAACTGGATGATCCAATCCGATTTTAAAAACACAGCAAAATAGTGGCAAGCTTCTATTGGTGATGACATCAACCCTAACAATTCTTGGTGCCAAATCTGTAGGAGTCTGTATTTATCCATCTCCCGACACCCAAGCAGATGCAAAATAAATCGTTGGCAAGAAAATAACATTAGTCCATGTTTATTAACATCTGATAACACATACAGTATGAATTCCTCAACTAAAACCGTGCATTTAGGTGAATTTCATCTCAAGAACAAATATTGCTTGGCATCATTCGTGGAAAACCAAAAACCATTAAGAACTTCATAATAAAGCAAAAATTTTCCACTGATTCTGATTAAGGGGCTTGGAATCCAAAAGTTCAAAAATTTATGCATTTAAGAT
>NW_021440851.1:0-287 GCF_001605985.2 Dendrobium catenatum | reverse complement strand
TCTTGCGAGCTCTTTCCAACCTTTCATCTCGGCTTCTAACCTCTTTCGTCTCTCCGCAAGTGCCACTCCATCTATATCCTTCTTCACAAAGTGAAGCAACTTTAGGGTGTCGTGTCTTGGTTGATTTGAAAGCATTTGTTGGAGAAATTGGACAATCTTGCAGTGGTGGACCATCGATTTGCTAGTCTTATGCACTTATCTTATTTACCCTACAATTCGATGCATGTGAGGAACCCGCTCTGATGGTTGTATGAGGATAGCATCTTTTATTTTTCTTTAAAATCTCT
>NW_021440850.1:0-334 GCF_001605985.2 Dendrobium catenatum | reverse complement strand
TTGGAAAATATCCACAAGTTAGACTCACCCACTACATTGATAGCTACGTAGAGACCTAATCATGTAATATCATGAATCAAATTATGTAGCTAATTCTCTATTAACAACCTTAGCCGTCAACTATAAATAGGAGATAATAAATTGAGTGCAGGCATGAGGAAATTGTGTACTTTTGGAATAAAATTAATACAGAACTTCATAAAAAAAATGAGGACATTTAAATAGCTCAAGAAGGTTCTAAAACAAGAGCTCAATTTAAATAGCTCATTATAAGCGCCATATTTCTATTTGACTATTCATCTTAGTTAACTTGTATGAGCAAATCATTAATGAA
>NW_021440849.1:0-318 GCF_001605985.2 Dendrobium catenatum | reverse complement strand
GCTACTCCAACCTTTTCACATATATGCTCATTTCGTATCCTATTTCTAAGGGTAAAGTCACTTATCCACCTGAGCATCCTCATCTCAACAACACTTAACTTAGTATTATGTTTCTCTTTTAACAGCCAACATTTGGCACCATAAAGCATTGCGGGGCTCACCACCATCTTATAGAATTTTCTCTTAAGTTATAGGGGCACTTTTCTATCACACAACAAGCCCGATGCATTCCTCCACTACAAACATCCAACTTGAATTCTGCTGATAATATCTCAATCTATCTCACCATCACTCTGAACAATAGATCCAAGATATCTA
>NW_021440848.1:0-223 GCF_001605985.2 Dendrobium catenatum | reverse complement strand
TATTCAACGCGTATTTGCTGAAGAAACCAAAAAATAAAATTAAATCATTCCTAGTAACTATAAAAGTTTAAATTTATCTCACCATTTTCGTTCTTTATGCGTATTTTCTTTGTACCCAATGTGTATAATCAGCGTAAATTTCACTTATTTTCTGCGTATATGTTGAAGACAAAACCTAACTTTTTATAATAATTATTTTTGATCTTTAAATCATAAAACTAAA
>NW_021440847.1:0-239 GCF_001605985.2 Dendrobium catenatum | reverse complement strand
TTTGCAGGGACGCTCTCACACAAGACCTCGTGAGAGCATATGGTACCTGGACAACGGATGTTCAAATCACATGATTGGAGATACTGCTCAATTCATAACGTTGGAAGCCAGTAATGGAGGCAAGGTTACACTTGGAGATAACACCACAAGAAAAGTGGTTGGGACAGGTTTGATTGGAAATTTAAAGAATTGATTCATAGATAATGTATTATTGGTTGAAGGCTTAAAACATGATTTGT
>NW_021440846.1:0-219 GCF_001605985.2 Dendrobium catenatum | reverse complement strand
AATATCAAGATTGGGGATCGGAGTGAGCAAGGTTTCAAAAAGTAGGCATTGGCGACTGGTGAGAGATGATCGACGTGATTCTAGTAGCACTATATGAGTGAGAGAGACGATCAGGAGCATGATTTATGAGGAATGACCGAACGATACAAGCAAGATTCCATGAGGGTTTTGTGGGATTTCACGGGCCAGGGTTTGCTATATTGCTCCGAATTTGTTCAA
>NW_021440845.1:0-2079 GCF_001605985.2 Dendrobium catenatum | reverse complement strand
TTTAGGATTGTTCTTCCTGATTAATAAAATTTTTCCTGGTGCATTTCTTCAAAAAACAAATCCATGACTAGACAGTAGATAAATCCATGCCCTAGGATCTACCAAGATCCTAGATCAATATAGACCCTAGATCTATCCAGACCTCAAATCAATTTAGATCTTAAGCTAACCTAGACCTCAAGTCAATTACAACCTTAAACTTATCCAGACACTAACCTAAACCTCAATACAGCTTTCAAAGAACTCTTCAATCTAACTTCAATCCCACTAAATCAATTATAACCATCACAATGATTATTATTAGTTTGAATAATTAAAATCCGATCAATCAAACTCAAAATCCATCTTAAGTCCAGTATCCAGGCTAAAATACAAGTCTAAAGGCATATGTCATGAAAAATTATTCCAATTATTTTAAAAGTATTTAAAACCCAAGTAAAATGACATTTGATTCAGAGTCTATCAGTTTCAAATTGGTAGGACTTTTCTCTAGAGGCAACCCTCCAAATTTGAGCCCATTCTGAGGTTCCTAGACTCAAAAAATAAATCTATTTCTAATGATTGTAAAACCTTCAAATATTTATGGCCTATACCACTAGACCTACCACCTAGTAAATTTTGACCTAAGAGACTTTCCCAAAGTCTCTAACCACTTCTAGAGCCTTGATTATGTCATTTTGAGTGGTAAATAACATTTTGGTGGACCCCCTTGTTGACCAAAATACTCTTAAGGGCAATTTTAGAGTTTCTCTAAACTTCAATTTGGCCTATTTAAATTAAATATTAAAACCTCTTCAAATGTTTCCTAATCACCAATAAAAGTGTAATGGACTCCAAACCAGACCCTAGTCAAGCCTGGTTCACCAGGTCAACCAAGGTTGACCCATATATCCCTTAAAGGCCTAATAGGTCATTTTCACTTAAATGACCAATACAGACATTGGGACCACCTCCACTGGTCTCCAAACATCAAACCAAATTTATTGGATCCAAAACTAGGCCCTAGGTCAACCAAGTTGACCAAGTCAGCCTAGGTTGACCAGAAAAGCCCTTAAGGGTCCAAATAGTCAATTTGACTGAATTGGCCTCCCCAAACCTTTGGACCACTTCCAGCTGTCTCAAAAACTCATTTCAAACTTGTTGAGCCTAGACCCAGCACTTGGGTAAAACTAATTGACCGAGTGAACCTAGGTTGACCAAACAAACCTTTAAGTTAAATGGTTATTTTGACCACTTAGACCACTTGGACCCCTAAAAAAACCTCTAGCAAACTTCAAATATCATCTCAAATCTATCGAGCCCAAACCCAGGTCCTGGGTCAACCTTGTTGAGCAAGTTAACCTAAGTTGTCCCAATAAGTAACTTAAGGTTCTAAATGGGTACCCACTTAGTCAAATCTAGCCATTCAAGTTCTCAAAGTTATTCCAAATGCATGATACAAACATACTTTTTTTTATGGTATAAACATACTTAAGCCAACCATAAGTCAATTCATGATTTGTTTGACTTAATCAAACATTGATTATTCGTCAAACTCCTTTACACACTCATATACATACATTTAAACATTTAACTTATGCTCTTAACTCTCCTCTAAATCCTAGACTTCACTTTATTTAATGGATTGAACCTATCTAAGCCATAGGCTAAGCAAAGTTTAATAGATTTAACAAAGTAAACCATTTAAGATTTGGTCAAACCACTTTTAATTTATTTAAATTCCAACACTTAAATTTTAAATCCCTTTCCAACTCACTCAACTAGCTCAACTTTCCCCCTCTTGCCACCTCAGCATCCAAGGTTATTGGCTAGTCAACTTAGTCAACAATAAGCAAAGAGAGGGTTTAAGTGGACAAATAACCTCCTTGAGCTAATTCAGTCCATTTGGAATCACTCTAGCTATTTTGAACATTCTCTAAAATGTTCTCAAACTGAACTTAATCCCTTGGATCAAGATCAAATAGTTATAATCCCCCATGTGCTTGAAAGGATAAAGGTAGCTTTCCATGTGGGATGTCTTTTAGTCTTTTGATTTCACTGCTCCTACCTACCCTCTAGGCCACTTGGCATTCATCCAAG
>NW_021440844.1:0-363 GCF_001605985.2 Dendrobium catenatum | reverse complement strand
CTCATCAAGCTCTAATTTTCTATCAAGTTGCTTCTTCATGAGGTTTTTTTTGTTTTCGAATGAGGAATTGATGGTTTGCTCTAGCAATTTTTTGGAATTATCCTCAAGTTATCATTTCATCAAGTTGGATTAAGTCTTCGTATTAGCCAAACTATGTTTGGATGAGGGATTAGCAAATGACAAACAATTTTTTTCTTTGTTTGCATATGATGTACGTAATGCTGCATTGCTTCTATTAATTTTTCTCATTAAGCTCTAATCTTCTATCAAGTATTTTAATCGCTTAATCTCTCAAGCATTGATACTATGTTCATTATGCATTAAGCGTGGATTGATTTACACAAAAGGTATAAACTTCTCTCC
>NW_021440843.1:0-503 GCF_001605985.2 Dendrobium catenatum | reverse complement strand
TCAAATTCTCATTTAAATATAATAAAAAAAAATATCATTTCTAATATTTTCTAACCAAGTCTTTTTAGGTCAATCTCTACCTTTCTTAACATAAATCAAATCTAATACATCTACTTTCCTAACCGGGTCATCAGAAGTTCGTCATTTTATGTGACCAAACCATCTAATGATCACAATTGCCATAATGAAAATAATTGCAAATGATCCCAAGTGGATGAATGGAAATAAGTTGAATTAAGGTTTTTTAAGGTTTTATTTGGGACAGTTTTTTTACTACTTTATAAAGCGTCTTTCTAGTTAAAATTTTTCAAATTCAGAAGAATTTTGTACAACAAAAATTTGCTTCATAAAGCAGTAAGAAACTAATCCCAAACTTATTAAAGTAGCTTTTTAGTAAAAAATTAAAATCATTATACTAGAAAGCTCAGTAAAAAAGCCCTCCCAAACAAATCCTAAGTCTAAGAAGATCTATCATTTCTAGTGATTATTTAATTTATCTATGA
>NW_021440842.1:0-238 GCF_001605985.2 Dendrobium catenatum | reverse complement strand
CACTGCGAGCTGTAAGTCTACAATTTTGATCCAGATAGGAATGGAAGTAAATTCATCCCGTTTAGGGATGAATTTAGGGTTCTATTTTTGTAAAATGAAAGGCCTACCATAAAAGAACCATGGTCCACCCAACCATGCAGTTCCAAAAATCCTCAGCGAAAGAAAATTTAAAGAGGAAAAAGTCGTCGTTAAGCGAAAGAAAATCAACCGAACCTTTGGGGTTCCATGCTCTCTTGAT
>NW_021440841.1:0-260 GCF_001605985.2 Dendrobium catenatum | reverse complement strand
ATTTGCCCCCCCTCAACTACATGGGGATCCGCCCATGGGCACGTGCCCCTAAAAAATATATGTATATGGGGCCTGAGGAAGACATGAAGATATTTTATCTCATTTGTTGATAATTACTTCATATTTATTTGGATGTACACCATGAGGCACAAGAGCAATGTACAAAAGATCTTCAAAACTTGGAAAAATTGGATTGAAACTCAGACTGGTAAAAGAATATGGTGTATCAGATCAAACAATGGCGGCGAATATACTTCGGA
>NW_021440840.1:0-314 GCF_001605985.2 Dendrobium catenatum | reverse complement strand
AAGTAGGTAACAGTAGAAAGAAGAGGAGTGATATTGATTCTATCACCACCTTTAGGGATTATGGAAGTTCTTAGAACGTGCTGGATGATACGGGCTTCACGCATAAAGTTGAAATTTTAGGTTGATGATCCTTAATTCTTATTCCTCTAATCACTCGATTAACTTCTGTCCAATCAAAACTTGAGTTTGTCAAAGTGTGTGCTCTTAAGCCTTCAGTCCTTAAGTTTAGAAAAATACCAAAGTCATCTTTGGTGATTACAACTTTCTTTTAAAAAATAAAAGAACTGATAACAGAGTGGTCGGAGTTGAATGAC
>NW_021440839.1:0-266 GCF_001605985.2 Dendrobium catenatum | reverse complement strand
CTCACTTAAAGCAAGAAGAGTATGGTTACCTTTCAACTTCCATATTTTAAGCATTACAATGCGTAAAGCTTCAAAATATGATCGTTTACCCAAAGAATAACCCACTAAAGTTAATCCCCATTTTTCTGATTCCGTAGTAACAACATCTTTAGAAAAATGTGCAAGATTATCTAAAGATTTAACAAAAGAAATAGAATAAGGTTTAGAAGAAGAATGACTAGATAACAACAAACCATTCCGGGCTTTCTTACTGTTCGGCGAAACCC
>NW_021440838.1:0-317 GCF_001605985.2 Dendrobium catenatum | reverse complement strand
GATCGAAACCAAATTGTCCGAAGTAAGCTTTGAAACGGAAAGAAGATTGTGTGTGAGTGCAGGAACGTGTAATAAATTGCAAACATGAAGCTTACACGATGAATCTAGCAGGGGAAGGATGCCTTGGCCGTAGTTTTGAATGGGTATTGTGTTATCGTTCGCTACCGAGACTTATTCTTGACCGTTGTAGGTTGACGGAAATTGTATGTGCGATCCATCCGAAGTCATGTGTATTGAAGCACCTGAATCAAGAACCCATGATTGAGTTGTCGCCGCGCAAGAAGTGCCCGAGGGGCAGTGGTAGTTGGCGGAGCGTA
>NW_021440837.1:0-205 GCF_001605985.2 Dendrobium catenatum | reverse complement strand
GCATGAGTAGAGAGCGATATGTGGGGTGAGACCCCCCGGATTTCCGTGTCTGATCCGCCTTCCGCACATCCTCAACAAGCTGAGCTGTCTCCATAATTCCCACTATCTCTCGTGGGTTGACCACCCTGATGGCGATGTAGGGTTTCAACCCTTTTATGAAAATCCCCTCCATGGCGTCATCGGGCATTCCCCTCAATCGTCCCGA
>NW_021440836.1:0-2770 GCF_001605985.2 Dendrobium catenatum | reverse complement strand
TTAGGGAATGGTTAGGGGAAGTTTTTAAACCCTAATGTGAAGTGT
The DNA here is from genome assembly GCF_001605985.2 of Dendrobium catenatum. NCBI lineage: Eukaryota > Viridiplantae > Streptophyta > Magnoliopsida > Asparagales > Orchidaceae > Dendrobium > Dendrobium catenatum. The sequence goes on along the minus strand of NW_021440836.1, from coordinate 2,725 downwards.
TTTTGTGAAAAATATGAATTTTTGGAAATTAGGATTTTACTCAAAAATTATTTCTTTGGAAATGTCTTCACAAAAGATGTTTCTATTAACCTAAGAAAGCTTCTAATGTAAAAAATTTGAATGAATGACGAAAGTTTTGAGTTTAGAAATTTAGGTGTTTTCCCTAATTAAGGAATTTTTTATCTCTATGATTTTTATTGGTTGTTGGGAGGATTTTAGAGACTAATACATGGTTTTTGCTTGAAAAATAATATTTTCTAATTTTTTGATTTAATAAATTCTAAAAATTGATTTTATTTTAATTATGTTTTGAGTGTAGGGAGAGGTGAAGCATGCCTAAAACCTATGAATTTTGGCTAAATCCTAATTGAAAGAGAACGTGTTTAAGAGATATCACGAATTGATGTTGAGGGTTTGAATTGGAACATAAACATGACATTAGAAAGAACCCTTTTATTACTTTAGAATTAGGGTTTAGGATATTGTATAGGGATTAGTTACTTATGCTTTTCTTTGTATGTCTCTTTTAGATATTAACAGTATGGAGGGAAAGAATTTGATCGGATAAAGAAAGAGGTGCACGGATTGAGGTAGGTGGAATGAACTTTCTTATAAATTTAGACAACTCTTCTTTCATTGCAGTTACATAGAAATGACAAATTCTTTTATGCTGATTATGAAACTCTTATGACTCATGTTCCCTTGAAAGTTCATAGACACTTGAAGCAAATGCAAAAGTTCTCTTTATGCAAATATACAATTCATGAATGGATCCCGTGCTCATTTCTCTACTCTTACTATACATGTCTTTCTTCTTTACATGCAAAAGTATACATAAACATAGCAAGCATGCGTATCTCTAAGGAAACATACACTTGGTTAGTTTATGAATGGTTTACATAAAACATCTATTATGGTTATATAAGTAATAAGTGTATGTGCATGTTGACGCGGGAGTATCACATAGTAAAGGAGGCTCGTATGAGCTATGGTAAAGGTGGCTCGGCTCATGGTAAAGGAAGGTTCATATGAACCAATGGTAAATGAAACGGCGAAATTTTATGTACCTGATCAATACAAGTGATACTCCCGAGATGGGTGTTATATTTACATATTAAACTATTATGAACATTTCATATTCATGTTATATGCATTTAAAACTATCATGTGAGGCAAAATGATAAAGGAAAGATGGAAATGTTATGAAAGGAATAAGAACTTGAAGGTTGAGAAAAATGTATGCATCTCTTTGAGCAAAAATTGATATTTGTTAATGATTCTTTTGTCAAAATACTACAGCATGTTATAGTTTTCTTTTATTGGCTCTAAATTCATTTGAATTCCATTCGCACCTATTGAGTTTATGACTCACCCTCGTTGTGGGAACACTTTTTAGGAGGATCTAGGAAAGGATAGATGGCAGACCAACCACCGTGCACTTACCGCCGTAGGGAGACGACGGGCGGCAGATTCTTTTGAGTTTTGTTATTTTGTTGATAGATGGTTGTTTGTAGATTTTTGAGAGAGTTAGATTTATTTTGGATCCTCTCTTATGGAAGAACTATCTATGTATATGTTTCTTTTGAAGATGAATGAGAAATGAAAACTTATTTGGATTTATTTTAGTGGCTCTTTCATTATATAGTTGAAGATATTTGACTTATGTTAAATGATTTAATGCTATGCTTTGAAAGTTTATCTTCATCCTGTCCGACCTCTGTTCCCGCCTCGCCCTTGCGAGCTAATCGGGCTGGGTCGTGACAAAGATAGTCATAAGTTGCATGATTTTGTTTTTAAAGAAAGAAATTTTATTTCATAAAAAGAGAGGATACAACCAGTGAAAGTAAATAAAGCATAACACAATTAAAGAAATAATAAACAGTGGAAATTGACTAAAATAAAGGGGTGAATCACCAAAGCAGGCTCAGGTTGTGGCGAAGCACTGCGACCACCCAAATGATAGACTAGGACCCTCTAAAGGGCAAGCAACAAGCTAGTAAAAAGGAGACCAGTAAGAACCCGCCAGCAATGGTTGCCAACAAGTCATACCATCAGTAAGCTCGCAAGCTCGCCTCATCGTTGCCCATACTAAAAATCACGGCCACACCCACCAGGCTAACGAAAAATTGAGATCCAAAGAAATAGATAACTAAAAAAGTCACTGCAATTAAACAAAGGAAGCCCAAAAAGCTTATTTGGATTTCTAGCGTTGATGATTTTCTGGCCAAGGTGAAGTCATCTTCTGTCACGACCCAACCAGATTGGAACGGATCCCATCGCGTTGAGTCGCGACGGATTAATTCAAGATCTAGCTTTGGAATTTGTTTTCATACTTTCTCCCAATACACAAAAGAAAACAGAAACACATAGCTACTATGAACCTCCAAATTGCACAGAAAACTCATCCATAATTTTTTTCCTTCTATCATTTTTCAAAATAATCATATACATTACAGTACATGGCTCTAAACAGAAAGTACATAACAGAACAGAAAAGTCATGACTGTACATGGCTCTAAACAGAAAGTACATACAGAAAAGTCATGACTGTACAAAAATCAAAAGTAAATAAATAGATATGTGGATGACTGTAATAAGGCACATGAACTAAGGTATTACAATTTTAAAACTTAAGGGGACTCTCCATATCAAGTTCTTAATATCATTATGTCGACCAAAGATCCTTCGTAGGCTATCTAACACCAATATGAAGATCTTGACAAAG
>NW_021440835.1:0-255 GCF_001605985.2 Dendrobium catenatum | reverse complement strand
CACTGATTCTATCATTGATGATTTTGGGATTCTATTGTTCATGCATTGATTTCTGTTTCTGTATTGATTTCCGTATCTGCATCGACTCACTAATCATGTGCAACTGACTGTTATGGATTTGATTTGACCATTTGACATGCATATTACTTTCGTGCCGTGTTTTGATTTCAGTTGTAGGCTTTGGTGACTTGCTGGGCTTTTTGAAGCTCATTATATGTGGTTAACAATTTCAGGTCTTAGCAAGGGAGCAGGAAG
>NW_021440834.1:0-355 GCF_001605985.2 Dendrobium catenatum | reverse complement strand
TCTATCATAAATTGTAAACATGCTGCTAGACTGGTTATATACTTCATGTTCAATTTGATTCAAAATACATCTCTTGGACTAAATAGATGGAACATTATTTAAAGAGAAAAGAATGTGTAAAGATCAAATTGACCGATCTGCCGGTTGATCTTGGACTCCGACCTTCAATATGGAGTTACGATGTGAATGATAGGGACATAATTTAAAGAAGTTATCTTTTGAAGGGACCCTATTAACCAATAAATCATTAATTCCCAAAAAAATTAATTGGGAATATAGTAAGCAAGTTTAATCCTAAATGGTTTGAAAAATATGCTAATTGATTGGAGTACAACATATAAAAATATGTTATTTT
>NW_021440833.1:0-323 GCF_001605985.2 Dendrobium catenatum | reverse complement strand
ATTGATTCAAGAGAAGATCAAGCATCGAAGACCTGAAAAGTTCAAAGTGGGTAATTATGATTATGAAATTCAAAAATTAGCATTTTCTTTTAGTACGATAAAATAGTCTGTTTTACAATATTACTTTCAAAGTTTTATCTTAAAGACTACCACATATGAAGGGTTGAAAGATTAAATGCCTAATGATTGTAAGTATTATTCTAATAAGAAACAAATGAAATTGAATAATGAAAAGAAAATACCGTATGTATTAAGGAGATATTGAAAAGAAACGACATATGAAATGGAATGAAATTGTTATGATAAATGTAAAAGAAAGGAAA
>NW_021440832.1:0-404 GCF_001605985.2 Dendrobium catenatum | reverse complement strand
ATATATTTTAATGTATATATATTTAAATATTATTTATTTTTAATTATAAAAAAAATCCCTTTTATTTCTTTAAACTTCGAAAATGCATAACTTTTCCGTTTCAAGTCGGATTTTTGCGCACAACGTCTTGTTTTGAACGTATTTTGATTCTGCACATCCTATAATTTGCATTACATAAATATTTTTAGTATTTATGTACTTATTTTGAAAAACAGCAGACTGGATTATTTTCAAATATTATTTTTATTATACTTAAACTTCGAAATTACATAACTTTGTCGTTTTAAGTCCGCTGTCAACGCACAATACCTTGTTTTGGATCTACTCTGAATTCTGCATATTTTAAAACTATTTCCAGATGAAAATTTTGTCTGTATCTCCTGTTATGTCAAAAACAGCAAAAC
>NW_021440831.1:0-337 GCF_001605985.2 Dendrobium catenatum | reverse complement strand
CGATGGTGAAAATCCTTAAAAAATGATATATGTAAGGATTTTGGGACCGTTAGGTATCCATCTTGTAAACCGTTTCACCAATATTTTTTAAATAAAATGATTTATTAAATGATATTTTTTGTAATTTTTGAGGTCTTAAAATAATTTATTTGAATTTTATACTAAAAGAAAATGATTAAATTAATTATATAATATTAAATTATTATCATATTTAAATCACAAAGCATTATTAAAATATTTTAAATCCTTTTTTTCTATTTTGTTTTTAGCTAACAGAGAGTTGGGTTAGGATGTTAGAGAGAAAAAAAGATGAGAGAGAAAAAGAAAGTTAGGATTT
>NW_021440830.1:0-1111 GCF_001605985.2 Dendrobium catenatum | reverse complement strand
AAAATCTTCTTCCCCCTCTTTTATCCTCCTTGGAAAGAAAACAATTGAAATCACCACCTATCGCCATAGAAACTTCTACAGTAGAATATTTATTCAACAACTCCCAAAGGTCTCTTCTTTTATGAAAATTTTTTACTTCCATAAACTGAAGCTACCCTCCATGTTCCTTTATTATAAAACTCAAGATCACCAATAACTACTTTAGAAGAAGAGACAATAACAGAAAAATCATCTAATTTTGAATAAGAATGTCTCCAGACAGCCCAACTGATGGAAGATAAATAAAATCCCATCCATACACAATCATTAAATTGACTTCACTTCTATCAATTGAAGTCAACTTGGTTTCTACCAAACCCAAGAATAAAACACCATGAAGTTTAATAAATTTCCTAAGATATAGAGAAATACTTTTCTTTCTTGCTCCCCTACAATTCCAAAATGCAATAGATGACATTTATTGAAAAATAGTGGAAGGGGTCCCCAATTTATCTTCTCTTCCCACTTTCCATCTCACGATGGGTTTCAAGTGTTTGCCTCCATCATTTAATATTTTCCAAGCACTAGAAGATCCTTTCGAGCAATTGTTATTTAGGACATTGTTACCAAACTTAGCCTTGAACGTTCGGTGCAGTAAAGATTCTGGTTTCTGGATAAAGTTCCAGGCTAACCTTGCCCGTAGAGTACCACTTTTGGTTGTGATAGACTGAAGACCCAAACCACCTGTCGTAGTTGGACTACATATATCCTCCCAAGCGACATAGTGCAGCCCAGGTTTCCCATTCTGTTTATGCCAAATAAACGTCCTACATAGCTTCTCCACCTCATGAATCACCCTCTTTGGCACCAGGGAGTGAGTAATAGCAAAGTTCAGTAATGAAAGCAAAGATGTTTTGATAAGTGTAATTTTACCTCCCAAGGTTAGAAACTTCTTTCCCCAAACTTTTAATCTGTCTGTGACATGGCTTAAAAGATCCTGAAAGTCAGCAACACCCATTCTCTGTAAAGAAATCTTAATGCCCAAGTAATGCAGTTCTTTAACCACCTGGAAACCGAGAATACTAGCCACCTTAATCTTATGAGACCTCTTCACAATCTTACCAAAAATAAC
>NW_021440829.1:0-221 GCF_001605985.2 Dendrobium catenatum | reverse complement strand
TCTAATAAGCAGTAAGAAAGTCATCCCAAACGAAACCTTCTTAAAATAGCTTTTTAAGTATAAAGATTTTAATTTTTGTACTAAAAATCTGCTTTTAAAAAACAACAAAAAAATCATCCCAAACAAAGCCTTGTCTTAGGTTTCATTTGGAATAACTTTCTTATTATTTTTTAAAATCAGCTTTATAGTATAAATTTTTTTAAAATTAGTATAAACTTTTT
>NW_021440828.1:0-209 GCF_001605985.2 Dendrobium catenatum | reverse complement strand
TTCAAATTCTTTAAAAATCAAGCTCAAAACATATTTTAGTAGACATGGGCTTCTTCTTAATGATCTAAATATGTGCTACTCATGACTAATGCATTTCGATATATCATCAAAAAATTATCTTGATTGGGCATGAATCTCGATGTAAAATCAAGTTGGAAGCTTCGAAAACTAAATCTGGGATCATATGAACTCCGATTTCAGTAAACTTA
>NW_021440827.1:0-215 GCF_001605985.2 Dendrobium catenatum | reverse complement strand
TTTTTGAAGCTGCTGTTGCCGATGACCGATATTCGGCCTCAATGGAGGAGCACGCTATTGAGGTTGCTTCTTCACTTGCTAGGATATCAATGGCTTGCCTAAGAAATTGCAATAACCCGAGATGGATTTGTGGCCATGATAATTGCCAGCCCACTCTGAATTGGCGTAGCTCTGTAGAGTGAGGGCGTCCATGGACAATGGTAATCCGTAAGAAT
>NW_021440826.1:0-1459 GCF_001605985.2 Dendrobium catenatum | reverse complement strand
ATTCATATATGTGATCTTTCAGTATAGAAAATATGTCATTAACGGCCGACAAAATCCGCTGATAACCGTATAATTCCATCGGAAATTATACATATGTAAATTGCTTCGACAGTAAAACGCGCATCAGAAACATGTTCCGACATAAATATTTCGAAACGAGGAGGAAAGAAAATGAGAAGGAAGCGATGCCGGGAGGAAAATAGGGCTTTCTCATGTGGAATTTCATTCAACAACTTTACCGTCAAAAAATCCGTCGTAATTTGTTCGTCTGATTTAAGTAAGCTGGCGAAATATCAACCGGAGATTTTGCCGGTATGTTCTGGCGGAAAATATGCTAGAATAAACTAGCAGTCTTAACAAACAACTCATATTCCAGTGGATTATCCACCGATAAATGGGCGGTGGAATATCCGCTGGAAACTCTGTTGTTATGGTAGCGGCAGTGAGTACACCGCTTTTGCCGACGTAATTACATCCACCTGAAAGTCCGACCGTAATTCAAGATTTTCATGTAGTGTCTCTATCACTCAATATTATAATAGCAGTACTATGGTGCCATTAACAAGCTATTTTGGGAATATCCAGTGCAATCAAATATCAAAAGATTGTTGACAAAGGCGTATTATCAAAAAATCCTTCTTGCATTAAATGAAAATCTTTATGAAGTCCGAGGTAGAATATTTGGAACAAAAAGACTTCCATGCATACATATCTGAATCTAGGATCATTTTGATTCAAAACTAGTCACTTCTATTGTCTTTGAGTTCAGTTCAACAAAATATTTATTTCAATTATAAGTTTGCTGAAAATATAGTTTAGATGGTCCTAAAGTCAATCTTGAAAGTTTTTTTACATACTTGCATCAAGATTTGTGCTTGAATGATAACTTTATAATGACATATCATGTTGATTTATCATCATTTTAAAAGAAGAAATATATGGTTATAATTAAGGTATTTCTTATTCTTCTTCTTAATTTAGTCATTTGTATATAGAGGTCGAAGTGAAATAAACAATCGATGGAGTGACCAAGTTTAGTGGTTATCTTTGCTAGAATCATATAGAGAGATGTATCTGTCGAGGAGTACTTTATGATCATTGAAGAGCCAATTTTAAGAGAAAATTGACGACAATCATAAGGGTTGCTGACCGATGAGGTGGTACTATATATGAGGCGGTCGTCTCTCATCTATCTCTGCTAATTAGCATAATTGATGGACAATTAATGAAGTGTAGATAGCGAATAAGAGAGAGGATGAGAAGAATAGAAGTGATATACGAATTGAGAAAATATGTAAGAATAAATTTTAGAACTTATTTGTTTTAGACAATATATATGAATTTTGACGAATCTCGTTGAGTCATATGAACTATCTATTTTCTTCTCCTTATATTCTTCTTGCTATTTTTTTCATCCTCATAAATATCATTAAAGTTGTATATGGGCTTTAATTTCTCT
>NW_021440825.1:0-330 GCF_001605985.2 Dendrobium catenatum | reverse complement strand
CAATATTTGACACGACCTGAAAACACGACTCGAACCCGACCCGAAAATTTCTGGTTAGGGTCAACCCGAACCCGAAACGGGTCAAGTTCGGGTTCAACATTTCGACCCATTTCAAAAATCGGGTCGGGTTCGGGTTAACGCTTTTGACCCAAAATTGACCTGAAAACTCAATTTTGACCCGGTAACCCGAGATTGACCTGATTTTGACCCGTTTTTGACCCGAAAACTAGCAAATTTTTATTGGAAACGGGTTATTCGGGTCGTGTCGGGTTGATCAGGACCTGAAGCGGGCCGGGTTCAGGTCAGGAAAACTGACCCGTTTTCAAAAAC
>NW_021440824.1:0-256 GCF_001605985.2 Dendrobium catenatum | reverse complement strand
ATGGTTTCAATTTAAACAAATCTCCTAAACTCCCCCTCAATTTATGAATGCATGAAAATAAGGAGGCATTTTGAACCATTTAAAAAATAAACTAGAGAAAACAAAACATACAAACACAATTATCTCTCCCCCTTTTTGACAACAACAAAAAGTGAAGAAGAAATAGAGGAGAAATGTAAATAATTGTATAAAATTCATTTGAAGATTTAATCTAAATGGTGATTAACATAAGGTATGCAATTTTAAACTAAAAACA
>NW_021440823.1:0-342 GCF_001605985.2 Dendrobium catenatum | reverse complement strand
AGCTCTTCTTTAGATTGATTTAACTCCTTGTTCTTGGATTTACTCCAATAGAATAGAGCTTTAAGAGTTCTATTCATCTTTCGATTTAGGATTTGAGGAGAATCACCAACATCTTTCTTCCTCCATGCTTCTCTAACCACCACCGTGGAGGCTGGAATTGAAGACCATATATCTTCAAACTCTTCTTGCGCGTCACATTGAATTCTAATAAGTTCAACAAAATCGGACAATGGTCTAATTCCACTCTAGCCAAGTGCCTTAAAACAAATATGTGAGAAGAATTCAATGCTACTGAATTTAGAAGACAACTATCCAGTTTTTTAAGAATTCTTTTAACTCCCT
>NW_021440822.1:0-412 GCF_001605985.2 Dendrobium catenatum | reverse complement strand
AGGAAAATGAAGAGGAAATGGCTGGTGATCCTAAATATGGACCTTGGATGGTTGTAAATCGCGGAAGGAAGAAAACTGTAAGTTTTTCTAAAGAAGTTAATCTTAAACCTTTGGAGAAAAAGGTGTGGAGGAAATCTGAATCAACCAACAAAATAGCTACCGGAGATAGGTTGAATGATACTCATAGTTTGGGCACAACTATAGAAAATAGCTGTACAACTATCAATGATAAATCGGGCATCTCATCCCCAGTTGAAGCTCCCAATCATGATAAATGTTCTAACAAGTGTTCTCTTCCATTGATTAAGAACAAATTTGATGTTCTTAGTGAACCCCTTGAAGATGGAGAAATAATTCAAGAAGCTGAAGCCAACTACTCAGATAAAAAGCTGTCTCTCAATGAAATTACTGA
>NW_021440821.1:0-869 GCF_001605985.2 Dendrobium catenatum | reverse complement strand
AATGCAAGTTGCCAACATTATCATCCAGGACGATAGGCATATCATCCTGGCCGATTAATTCAAATATGAGGAAAATCATCCTGAATATCGCCATGAAATGAAGCTGGACGATGTCTAATCATCTCGGACGATCTTGCGATCAGCCCGGATGAAATCCCCATTAATTGCTTTCCAAAACTGCCTGAGAAATTATGGAAAAATTGCTCTGGATCATCCGAGACGATATTTTATAGTCCAGGATGATCCACCGGGACGATGTCCAAAAATAAGATTTTCCTAAGAAGATATGGCGGCAGATTCTTGCTGAATTGAGCCGATCGTCCTGGCCAATACAAAATCGTCCAGGACAATGTGTTTTGTATAAAGACGGCCGCTTTAATGAGGATGCCCTATTTAGGGTTTCTTCTTTTGTCAAATCGTCTAGGATGATATAAATATCATCCCGGACGATGTTAATAAAAATAGAAATCTTTTAGGGCACAACATAAAATCTTCTAAATTATAAATCATCAGAAGCCACACAAAATACAATAGACTCAAGAAAGGAAAAAGATTACAAACTGACACAGACCTAGTCTACCCAAACTTGAGCTGGTTCTAAATTGCAGTCTGATAGTGTGGACCTGAAACGTTAGCACAAAAGGCAATCGTAGAGAAATAAGGAATGTTTGCTATCATCAAAATCATAAACCATTGATTCCATTGACTAAATGGAATATCAATTTTAACTCCATTAACAATTCGTGATGGTGATGAATAACCAGTTAAATTCATATGCCACATACAAAAACCTATCGATTGCAAGAAAATAGACATGCAAGTTTTCCAAAATTCAAATGACATATTTTCAAATAAAGGAGGTCTAGTGA
>NW_021440820.1:0-259 GCF_001605985.2 Dendrobium catenatum | reverse complement strand
ATAAAATTTGATAAAGGAGAAAGTAATCCCATCATTTACAGGAGCAACATTAGAATTTAAATTATCAACCACCTTCTGAAGTTCATTTTTACTGAAATCAGCTTCCAATAATCTCTGGTCTTCAGGTTCTAACAAATTGAAGGGTTTCGGCCAGCCATCAATTTGATAATTCCTGTGCTGCCATTTTCTCTTAAAGAACTCAGTGAAAACAACTTCTACTTCATCCGGTTTTTCCAGCAAAACACCATCATCTATTTTG
>NW_021440819.1:0-552 GCF_001605985.2 Dendrobium catenatum | reverse complement strand
CTCAAACTTGGGGTCATGGGTTGCAACAATCTCCCCGTTTTTCATGATGTCAAATAATTTGTTGCAAGTGAGTACGAAAAGCATTTCTTTTGTTTTTTTTTATATTTATATATATATTTTTTAAAGTAAACACAAGAAAAAAATAGGATACCAAAAGCAAGTGAAAAACAAAAGGAATGCATTTAGATAACAGGCACAACAACAGGTACAACAAACTTCTCCCCCTTTTGACAGCACAAAAAGGAGGAGAAACTTAAAGCAAAAAAGCAAAAGAAGAAAAAACTACAATGCAAACACAAACAATCTAAGCAGACGGGTCCTGATCTGGTGGTGGTGGAGGTGGATTTGGTTGAAAAAATTAAAAAAGAGCATCGAAGCGGTGATCAATTGCAGTAAAATGTTCCCCGAACCATTGCATATCAGTCTCGTGTTGCTGATGTTGTTCTTGAATATGCATGTCGAGATGAGTCTGCAGCTGGTCGAAGCGGGCGACTAAATCATCACTAGGGTGTGCTTGTGCTGGTGCAGGTGCTCGGGGTGCGGCATGGCGTC
>NW_021440818.1:0-200 GCF_001605985.2 Dendrobium catenatum | reverse complement strand
ATTGGTGAAGAAAAGTGACGTTTGGAGTGTCCGGTAGCTTACTTTTCCAAGGCTCTCTTCTCAAAGTTTGTCTCATGTAATTAACCACACTATTGTTGTCCCCTTCAATAATGTCTTTAAGGTCATACATTGTTAGACCGGTCTTTAGTGGACCGGTCCAATTACAGCCGGCCCCTAAGGGACCGGTTCGGTTTAACTAT
>NW_021440817.1:0-201 GCF_001605985.2 Dendrobium catenatum | reverse complement strand
TGTACATTTTAAATGTGTTGTAGACATTCATATTGTGAAATTAACGTTAATTTGACTTAGCTATGATTACAGATTGATCACTTACACGACGAAACTCAGGGCTGCTTTCAAACTGATATCAGATATTGGAAAGTTCTGGATGCTGAGGGAATTCCAACACAAATCAACGGTTTCGACTGTGGGATGTTCGTTTGCAAATAT
>NW_021440816.1:0-649 GCF_001605985.2 Dendrobium catenatum | reverse complement strand
ATAAATAAAAAGTACATAATTTCTTGATAGCATCAATATTCAAGTATTTCATGATCCAAGTCAAGCTTTGCTTGAGTCTAGGTTGTTCAAATTATGGTCACTTGAGTCATTATCATTTTTGTTCAAGTTTAAGCTCATTATCAATCGTTCCACGTGTTTGGCTCGAGTCTAGAGTACAAGTTCAAGTCTAAGTTAAAACTTCTTATACCAAGTTCATTTAGGTTCAAGTTTTGTCTTGAGTTCAATATGCCAGTTCAATTCATATCCAAGATGAGTCCAAGTACAGTTCAAGCTTAAAATGAGCCTCTTCCCTACATTCGAGACCCATGTGATTTGAATTGCAAGTTCATATTCAAGTTCAAGCTTAATATGTTCAAGTTCACGTCCCAAATAAAGGTCCTCTGTGGTCTTTGAGTTTAAATTCAAGTTTAGAATGAGTTCATTTAATGTCTTTTTTGAGTTTAAATGAGTCCAAGTACGATCTCGTGTTTGTTCATTTGATGTGCAAATCAAGTCCAAATACGGCCCGTTTTCACTCGAAATTTCGGTAGCTTCCCGGCATCTCCCTTGTTTAGGGGAAAACTACGAGAAAATTGGGCATTCCCACCACGCGAAATAAAGGCGTGTATGGTAGGTGTCCTCGGATGAG
>NW_021440815.1:0-251 GCF_001605985.2 Dendrobium catenatum | reverse complement strand
ACTACCGCCGGCCGGCCCTGCCTGCCGTGCCTCATGGCTCATATAGCTACTCTTGCGCGACCCATCAGGTAGCAGGTCCTTGTCAACCCACACTCGCAGGCCCATCAGCATTCTCGGCTGCCATGCTGCTTAGCCTGATGTCGCACTCACCTATTTTCTGAATCAAACAGGTCCCCAGATCATGTTGGGACAGCTCGGATTGGACTCGAACCCAACCCGTCAACCCATTTTAACACCCCTCTTAAAATAAC
>NW_021440814.1:0-246 GCF_001605985.2 Dendrobium catenatum | reverse complement strand
AGCTCAAAAGATAAGAGGCTCTTCTTTCTCCTACTAAAGTGTAGAAAAGGATTATAGTTTTCATTTAACTTGTGATATCTCTTTCATTAGTGGCATCATGTACAATAGTCTTCTCTATCGAACCACTATAAAATCTTTGATAATTCTTATATGTTCTTCTTTTCTTCTCTCAATCTGATCTCATTGTGTGGAATTCTTCTATCTCCTTCTTGAGTAAATAGCGTGAGCAGTGTGTTTCCATATCTC
>NW_021440813.1:0-357 GCF_001605985.2 Dendrobium catenatum | reverse complement strand
TTTCTTGAGTCTATATTCTTCACTTTTTCTTTGTGTTTGAGATACCTGTTGACCTCATTTTTATATGAGGTCCCTAAGACCCTTCTAGACTTCAAATCAATCAAGACCCTAGGATCTATTCTAGCCCATAAGATTCTTCTAGATCAACCTAAACTCTAGGATACTCCTAGATCCAGACCTTAGGATCTATTCAAGGTCCTAGGATCCTCCTAGACTCCATACCTTAGGATATATTCTAGACCCTAGGATTCTTCCAGACCCAAGACCCTAGGATTTTCTTAGACCCTAGGATCCTTCTAGATTCCAAACTGTAAGATTTATCCAGATCCTAGAACCCTTCTAGATTCTAGATCTTAG
>NW_021440812.1:0-224 GCF_001605985.2 Dendrobium catenatum | reverse complement strand
TATTCATTTCACATTAAACTTTCAATCATTGATATTCTTCCTAATGGCTCTTTCAGTATGATTCAGATCTTAATTGGCTCTGATACCACTTTGTCACGACCCGGCCCGGATACTCGATCTAACGAGGCGGGTACGAAAAGTCGGACGATAAAATTCATTAAACATAATACTACATCATTCATGATATAGAGCCACTAAAACACAAAATATATTTTACCTGTTAT
>NW_021440811.1:0-211 GCF_001605985.2 Dendrobium catenatum | reverse complement strand
AAGGCGTGTATAGGCGATTTTCCGGTGCGCCACGAATACCGAACTAGAGTTTAGGCGATTCCAGCCTCGTCGTAGGCGTCGGACCAGGGTCCCATCCCACCACGGCACCACGCGCAATAAAGGCGTGTATAGGCGGTTTTCCGGTCCGCCGCACACAACAGAAACGAGAATCTAAGTTTAGGAAAGTTCGTACCTTCGCGAGCTTGGACGG
>NW_021440810.1:0-214 GCF_001605985.2 Dendrobium catenatum | reverse complement strand
CTTCTTGGCCGCCAACTAACGTTGGACTTCTACCTGGCGTCGGAGCTCCTTTCGTCGCCAAGTTTCTACCCGACGTCGAACTTTTACCTGATGTTGGATTTTCGCCATACATATATTTGATGCTGGATTTCTGTCCATTGTTGGATTCTACCTGGCATAGTCCTTCCCACCTCTATTGCCCGTCGACTACAGTCCTTCTGACTTACGTCGCCCA
>NW_021440809.1:0-350 GCF_001605985.2 Dendrobium catenatum | reverse complement strand
CAGGTCAGTTATCCCCTCCGACACTTGGAGAGTGTAAAAGGATGACAAAGTGTATCTTTGGTAGTCATTGTGCCTTCGTTCTTTTGGAGAAAACTAGAAGAGAGAACTTAAAAGGGTGAGAGGAAAGGGTGGAGTTTGAGAGGAAGAAGATCCTTGGAGGGGATTTCAAGGGAGTGTGGAGGGGATATTCACACGGTTGCTTCGGTGAACTTGTACCTCAGTACTATCGGATTCAAGGGTCGTCTTGAGGGAAGTTTTGGGAAGAAGAAGTTCTCTTTGGTGTCAACGGACCCAACTCCTCCGCTGCACCGATGAAGGTGAAAGTGATTTTGTACAGGCTTCTCTGCCTT
>NW_021440808.1:0-313 GCF_001605985.2 Dendrobium catenatum | reverse complement strand
TTTGAAACTTCTTCTTGCCCTTCTTTACCATTGTTTTCTCTTCTACCTTCTCCTTGCTAGGAGTGGCTTTGAGTATTGGGCAATCAGTTTTGATATGACTTGGTTTCCTGCATTCATAACAAATTACTTCATTAAAAACCTTGCCATTTCTATTAAACTTACCTCTATTCCATTACTGGCGTCTCTCCTGCTTCCTCTTTAAAAATCTTCTGAATTGTCTAGTCATTAATGCAATATCGTCTTCATCCTCAGGTTGTGAGTGTTCACTCTCTGACTCTTCCACCTTTAGTGCAATATTCTTCTCCTTTCGTGG
>NW_021440807.1:0-282 GCF_001605985.2 Dendrobium catenatum | reverse complement strand
TTTTCACTATTTGCAGCACCATTTACTTCTTATGGCGTGAAAGAAATTCGAGAAGGTTTGAGAATGTTTGGAAAAGTCCATCTTATATTATTCACACTATTCGTCATGCTATTCTTACCAAGGTTCAATTCTGGAAGCGATTTGATGATCTTAACAGACGTTTTGCTATTCTCGTATAATACCTGCTTACCGTATTCTGGTTGGGTCGGTTTCTCTTTACCTCTCATCATCTGGATGATGTTCTAGAGGGTGATATTCTACAAATTATGTGTGGTTGAGTTG
>NW_021440806.1:0-281 GCF_001605985.2 Dendrobium catenatum | reverse complement strand
TTATTCGGGTCGACATCGCGCCGTATGCCGAGATCCCCGAATAAATATTTAAAACTATCAATTTAAATATTCTTTTATGCTAAAGAATACAAATATGTGTTTTTCAAAGTATATGTAGGTGATCTTTTAAAAGATAGATACAACACCTTCTACAACAAACCAAAACTCAAAAGTCAAGAAAAAGACTTTTGTAGCTACACACTCTTACAAAATTGAGCTGAAGAAGCTTGAAGTCTTTCAACAGTCTGAAGCTTAAGGTTTGAATGTGTGTAAAAGGTCGG
>NW_021440805.1:0-229 GCF_001605985.2 Dendrobium catenatum | reverse complement strand
TTTGCCCATTTTATTAGTTTCATGATGAGCCTATGATTGTATCTCTTCAGCCAGACTGTTGCAGAAGAACCAAGAGTAATTATGGTATGCTTTCTATTGTAAATTTAACCTTCATTTTCCTTTTTACTTTTTTTATTGTTCTATATCTTTTGTCTCTTTGATGTCCTGTGTAATAACTCAGGAACTGGAACTGACAGAAGTTACAACCCTTGTGCATTTCATACTCTTG
>NW_021440804.1:0-215 GCF_001605985.2 Dendrobium catenatum | reverse complement strand
AGTAATGAATAGAACACCCTTTTTTAGCTAACCAATCTGCACAAACGTTAGCTTCCCGGTAAATATGAGAAATAAAGAAATTGACAGAAGTAAGAAAATGCTTAATTTGCCTAATTAAATAAAAATTTTGAGGGGGTTGCCAGGAATAACATCGTTAACCTACCATCTCTCTCTTCTCTGTGATGCCGAGGTTGCTCTCATCTTCTTCAACGACC
>NW_021440803.1:0-214 GCF_001605985.2 Dendrobium catenatum | reverse complement strand
CATATTGCATTCATTAATAACTAAAAAATATACATAAAAGTACAACTAATTGTGCAAAAAGCTATCACCATCTTCCTTCAGCAAAATAAAAAAAAAGGAAGATTTTATACTATCACTATTCTTCCATGCAAAATTACAGTTTGAACTGTGCACAAAAATGAGCTGCCTTGTTACATGTTCTAGGAATATGATTGTTGACCTGCTGTATAAAACA
>NW_021440802.1:0-303 GCF_001605985.2 Dendrobium catenatum | reverse complement strand
ATCAGTCGCTTTCAAAATCACCTTGACCTTGACCTTAACAGTTCCAAATCAACTAAGCAAGGTACCCCCTTATTTCTACAATTATTTTATTCCTAAAATTACTTTACAAGAACACATTTTTTTCTTCCAAATAACTGCATTATAAGCTCCTCGCAAAAATTTTGATTACAAATGAAGGCCGTTAATTAAAATATATAAATATTTTCTAATTACTGCAAGATGTTAAAATAAAATTACAATAAGTTTATTAGCCAAACAGCGCTCAAAAGGTTATTTCTCTTTATACAGTTTTAAAGTTTTACT
>NW_021440801.1:0-1015 GCF_001605985.2 Dendrobium catenatum | reverse complement strand
ATATAAAATTTTAAACACACGGCCTTTCTTATGGCTTTTTGAGGCCTTACAAACACTTATTGTCTCATCTTGATTAATGACTATTTTGCTTCTAGTCTTATCTTGCACGCAACTCTTGTATGGGCTCCCGTTGAGGCCTTACAAACACTTATTGTCTGCCACTCTATGCTGTGTGCTTGAGTGCCATGGCTTCATATGAACAGCTTCGTATTTACATGGCTTCTTGCCCTTGGAAGAAATATCCACTATCAATTCCCTTCCTCTCCTGTCCACGTGTTTCCATTTATGCTTTCAATCCATAATTTTACACGTTCGTGTTATTTTATTATGTAGGTCAAGGAGCTTAAGGGAATATAAAAATGTCCTTGAGATTTGAGATGGCGTGACATTAAATTCATGTTAAAACATTGTAATTTTTCCCTTCAACCACCGGGACCAACCTGTTATGTACATGCAAAGGATTGCATTTAAAGAAACGCAAAACATGAAAAACCCCTAATGCTATGGTAGGTGGATAACATGAAGAAAGTACTCAAACTGAAAACATCACAGTTATTCGTGTAGCTAGAATTTTTTTTCTATGTTGGGAGCTTTATTTCCTCGAGATAAACTATTTTATGGCTGCTTCACTTAAGTTTCAGCATGTTTCAAAAATTTGCATCCGACCCTTCTATGAGAATGTTTTTGATGCATGCATATATATATATTTTCGTTAATATTATAGTTGTTTTTTTTGTTTTTTTATGCTATCCAATGATGGAGAACATCCAATGATCATGAATAGGTAGTGCTTGGGCATGGTAAGCCTTTGGTGTGCTAACTTCTTGGGTTCTTTTGGACTTTGGGCTGCTTGTTGCCTCTCGGGTTGGGCCTTGGCTGTTTTGGTTTATAGCTGAATTTTTGGGAGCTACTTGGTTCTAGCTCATTAATGCTTGAGCTAATGTTTTAGCTCATTATTTGGAGGATTAATTGCACTTGAAAGCAAGGTTTAAAATTGCGTAAATAAGCCTCGAGG
>NW_021440800.1:0-978 GCF_001605985.2 Dendrobium catenatum | reverse complement strand
AAATTTCTCAACATCGGTCCAGGAACCATGTTGCTCATACAAGCTACGTGGATGAAGCTGAACTTTAGAAAAGTCTGTCCAATACTAAACCCCATTTTCAAGGCATCCAATGCGCTCTTTATCTGTGATCTTTCTTTGAGGATGGTTACTTTCTTGATCTACGACATTAAAAGTTAGATTTGATGTCTCTTCTTCACAAAAACTTTGCAAAAATATGTTCTTTTCTTGAGGTTCAGCTGTGTATCCGGATACATTGCCAGGCCATTCTGAGTTTGTCAAAGCTTGGGAGGAGGCTTGGATGTCGGCCACAAGCAGGGGACCATGAGGTGCAAAATAGCTCTGATTGCTGGAGACTGCATGTGTTCTTACTGCTGAGAGGAGGATTTCACGTGAAGAGATGGGAGATGTGGGATGGGATGTCTTCACCTGAGGGCTTGAAGCTACAGGTTGTGGAGTTATACGCAGCTGGATGTTTGCAGGGGCTGGATCAGCCAACAAGCTAAGGGAATCCGGCTATAGCACTCAGACGTTTGATTGGTCGTTAAAGGTCCGTGAAATAGAGGGGGACTAGAATTTGGAGATAGAAGGTTGCTGGAGAAAAGGATCGGTAGTTGGCTGCTTTGTGAAGTGGATTTGGAGCTGCGGTCTTCAGCCTGGGCGTGAGGAGGCAAAGACAGACTGGGAAGGGAAGAGAGACCTCCAACCGTAGTGGGAGGGGAGAAAGAGAAAAACTGGACGTGTATGAGGGGGTTGGGTATAAAATAGACTTTTCAGCCCCATTTTTTATATTATTTTTTATTGGCTGACAAGACTTGGATGGCTGAGGCAGTAAGATTTGATCAGATTTTGGGTATGGGCTGTCATTTGTAGTAAATAAGGGAGATGGACAGCTGGTTTGGCAGGTTTTTAAACATGATTTGACCCAATGAATGCAGGATTTGAGGCGCCTGGTCCGCCCTCTCTTCGCGCGTACCCTAA
>NW_021440799.1:0-338 GCF_001605985.2 Dendrobium catenatum | reverse complement strand
GAGAGAGAGAGAGAGAGAGAGAGCAAGAGAGAGTAAGTGAGAGAGAGTAAGAGAGAGAGAGAATGAGAGAGAGAGAGAGCAAGAGATATAGAGAAAGCAAGAAAGAGGAAGAGAGAGAGACTGAGAGAGGTGAGAGAGAGAGCAAGAGAGGGAGAGAGAGCAAGAGAGAGAGAGAGCAAAAGAGCAAGAGAGAGAGGGAGAGAGAGAGAGATAAAGAGCAAGAAGGAGTAAGGGAGAGAGCAAGAGAGTGTAAGGATCAAGGGAAAGCAAGAGAGCGCAAGAGAGAGAGAGGGAGAGAGAGAGAAAGATAGAAGGAGAGGGTGTGAGAGAGAGAGAGA
>NW_021440798.1:0-303 GCF_001605985.2 Dendrobium catenatum | reverse complement strand
AATGACAAACATTTAGAAGAAAAATCCGAAGAGTAACGTAACACAAAAAGGACTCGAAATTTTTTTTATAAAATTCTAAACAAAATTGAAATAAACTCTAAATGACTAAACATATAAGTGGAACTCAAAATGTCATACTAGAAATGGACAACACTTCAGAAGGATCTAGGACCTATGTCGGTGCTGATAGTTGGCCCATCTGCTCAGGTTTTTAGGAAAAGCTGAGGAAACCATGACTATCGGTGATGACTGATGTGAGTTCTAAACTAAAAAAATGAATGATAAACAAGGCTTGACTAAAAA
>NW_021440797.1:0-897 GCF_001605985.2 Dendrobium catenatum | reverse complement strand
CTTGATTTAAATTTAATTATTATAATTCTTCTCTAATGTAATTTCTTGGCTTTAATTACATAAATCTCTTATAAACTTGAATTTAGAGTTTTTAAAATAATAAAAAAATTTGATGAAATTTTTAATTGAAAAAAACTTAGTAATGTGAAGATGGAGAAAAAAAATAGTCTCATCCCTCGTGGAGAGAGAGATAGAGAGAGAGAGAGAGACAGAGAGTAAAGAAAGAGAGCTAGGGGCTAATGGAGGAGATTGACAGCAATAAAAATAAAATGGCTGTGAGAGAGAGAGAGAGAGAGAGAGAACAAAGAAAAACTATCTAAATTTTACCTTATAGGCCAGCATTCACAGAGAAAAAAACTGGATGTCATAATTGGTCCAAAGTAAGTTTGCCCAATAAATGTTTTTTTTGGGATCTTGATTGTGAAGTTAATAGAAGTGTAATGCTTTATTCTTGATGAATTTTGTAATCTAAATGTTATAATGTCTGCTTTACAGATAAATAAATAAAGAGACATTAGACGACAATTGGTAATTAAATTCCAAAATAATCTATAAAAAATGGCTAAATTGAGAGAATTGATTTTGTTGCTTATATTCATGATCACTTATATTGAATCTCCATACTTGTTTTGTTTTATTTTATTAGCTTCGGGTATTATGTTGTAATATTTTATGTTTATATTTGCACTATTTTTTATTTAACTAAATTCTTTTTATCTAAATTTTATGTTTTATTTTATTAGCTTCCCGATAAATGTTTTTTTAGTTTGCTGATTATATCTCGTTTTGGGAAAAGGGAATCACCTGCTCAGGCGTAGGAGCAGCCAAGGCTGTGGAAGTGTCGAGCGTCGAGCAGATTTCGGACAGAGCAGCTGGGAGGCTACTCGTAAATAGGAC
>NW_021440796.1:0-409 GCF_001605985.2 Dendrobium catenatum | reverse complement strand
GGGGAGGATTGAGGCATGTCCAGTTCGGCCGTGAGACGTCGAAGCCAAAGCACATCCGATGCGGCAGTGGAGAGGGATCTGTACTCTGCTTCGGTGGAAGACTTGGCGACAGTGGCCTGCTTTTTAACAGTCCAAGAAATGAGATTAGGTCCGAGAAATGTGCAGAAACCAGAGACAGATTTTCGGTCAGTGGTATCTGACGCCCAGTCGGCGTCGGAGAAGCTCCGTAGTTCAAGTGTTCCATTTGTGATAGGCAGTCCGAAGGAGGTAGTCCCCTTGATGTATCTGAGTATGCGAGTAACGGCTTTGAAATTGTGTTCGGTGGGGGACTGCATGTGTTGGCAGATGCGGTTGGTGGCGAAGGCAATGTCCGGCCTCGTGATGGAGAGGTATTGTAACGATCCGGCTA
>NW_021440795.1:0-534 GCF_001605985.2 Dendrobium catenatum | reverse complement strand
GAGTGGATCCTAGGGTCTAGGATTAAATCTGGATTCTGTAAGGGTCTTAGTGACCTCATACAAAAATGAGGTCAACACCCCTGGTACCCTTTCACATTTCTGATTTTTCTGAGCTTGTGGAGAGAGCTCGTCTGATAGAGAACGATCTGATGGCTACTCAGCAGCGGTGGACTGTGAGTAGGAAAAGGTTTGGGGGTGATGCGAGCAGTAGTTCCTCTGGCAAGAGGAGATTTGTTTCTGGTTCTGGAGACTCCAGGAGGAGTGGACAGTCAGGCTTTTCTGGTACTGCTATGCCCAGTACGATGCTCTAGATCTGTTAGTGGGGCACCTGTGTGCCAGAGTTGTGGACGATGACATTTTGGCCAGTGCTACAGGATGACTGGTCAGTACTTCAGATGTGGTAAGCCAGGACATCAGATAGCAGAGTGTCCACAGGCGGGATTTGATTGACGATCTGATTTCCATTCTGAGAGCTTTGTTAGACCTGCCGGTTCAGCAGGAAGACCGATGACTTTTCCTCCACGCCCTGTGACT
>NW_021440794.1:0-255 GCF_001605985.2 Dendrobium catenatum | reverse complement strand
TGAATACATGAAAAATAAGGAGGCTTAAATTCAAAAAAATTTATACAAGAAACATACAAAACATATACAAAACAAGAAACATACAAAACATATACAAAATAAGAAACATACACAAATACAAAACATACAACTATGATAATGACAAACATAAAGGAAAAGGACTATCAAAAACAAACAAAACAAACAAACAAACAATTTCTTTCCCTTTTTTACAACAACAAAAAGAGAAGAAGAAAAGAAGTCTTGAAATGTAAG
>NW_021440793.1:0-1869 GCF_001605985.2 Dendrobium catenatum | reverse complement strand
ACCCGTTTGTCTACCCGAGTCGGGTTAGGGTCGACCCGTTTGAACCCAGGTCAGGTCCGGGTTTGACCTGAACCCGACCCGTGACCCGAAATTGACACCCCTAAGCTGAATTAAATTTTATGAGTAATGAATATCTTCTCATTGGTTAAGCTCTAAAATGTTCAAAGCCTTTGAGCTTTAAATTTCTGCTCATTCTGCCAAACTACCTTCATATAATCAAGCAAGCAGGAAATTTCATAGAGAAACTAATTTAAGATCATAAAGAGTTCATTGTTCTCGGTATAGACTCTTCGTCATGAGTCTGTAGTTTGTAGGCACTCTTTATAAGATTTTCTTTATTATATAGAGGGTCAGTCAATCTTCGTTGAGAACTTTCCCATATCGAAATGATTAGCATTGATCTTTGCCTTTCTCATAACTAAGTCACAAGTATTAAATTCCATTTACTTGTGTTTAGACTTAATAAATCAAACATCCCTAACCTTTTGTCTTCTTAATATGTTGAATGCTTTTATTCTGGTCTCAACGAGTAAATCCTTTTTGTCTTTCTGTAATTCTATATTTTTTTTAAACTTAAGGGGCTGTTTGGTAGCACCTAGGATTTGATTTAAGTTGGATTTTGCAAATCCTCTAAATTTACATTTCGGAAATCCTGAGAGGCCTAAATCTTGAAAACTGTTTGGTAACATTCATGATAAATCCTATTAACTTTTGTGTTACATTTTGGCTATAGAACGGATTTAACGAGCGGACTCTTTCTCTCGAGCCAATGAATTTCATAAATCCGACAAAAACCAAGATTTCGGAAATCCGGGATTTACCACGAACACTAAAAGAAAATCGCATGTTAACGGCGGCCAAAATCCATCGAAAAATGCTCAAAATCCGCCGGAAATCAGTTTTTCCGTCGGATTTTTGTTCAATAGTAAAATGCTTATCATAAAAGTTATTCCGGTGCAAAATAAGCCGCCGGAAATATTTCCGACGGAATTATTCCACTGGTACAATTTCCGACGAACTATTTTGCGCCGGAAATGAAAAAGAAAAAACTATAAAAAAATGAGAAAAATCTGACCAAACCACGCGGTTGCACTAGCCCGCCCAGCCCAACCTGCGGCCAGCCCGCCCCAACTAATGCACGTATAAACCCGCTAAGCCGGCCCGTCCACTAACCCACTTGAGCACACGGGTGGGCCAGCCAGCCTGCTATTTCGAAATAGCGGAATTTTCATCTACGGAAGCTTTCATTTGCTGTGGGATTTGGTTTTGCATTTTAGGCCATTTGGCTCGATTTCGCTCAAACCCGGTCTAAATCCTGCTACCAAACAGCCCCTAAGGTTTTTTTTTTTTTGGGTTGGAAGTGATAATGTTTCCTAAATGTGGATGTTGGATACTAGATTTCAGAAAGAATCATGACTTCATATTTGAATGTCAAGGAAAATAGAGTTTCTCCTGTGACTTTATATTGATGCAGAATCATCTAAAAATAGATCCACTTACTAGTAAGAAAGTTGCAGAAATCACACTTGGTGCTAGCAAATTCGACTTTTCATTACCTTCTACGGTTCATCTCTCTGTAATATAGATGAGATGAGATTTGTACATCCCAAAGTGTAAAATAACACAACCACAATGCAAAAGAAGGGAAACATAGAGAAGAGGAAGAAGAAAAAATTGCGGGCGAGCGGTGCTATGAGTTACTAGGAAAATGACAAAACGGTGTTGAGTTCTCTAAAATTTTTTAAAATAAAATAATTCAGCATAGTGGGCCACTTAGCGTAGTTCTGTTTTTATGCAAGCGCTGTTGTAAAGATCTGGAGCTCCCACCTGCTAAACAAACAACAATATATTTATATATTATATTATAAT
>NW_021440792.1:0-413 GCF_001605985.2 Dendrobium catenatum | reverse complement strand
CATCGGACTTGTTTTCTTTAATTTTTTTTGTCTTTTTTTCATTTTTTTAGACGACTCAAAAATACTCAATAAAAACTCAATCTAAAAAAAAAACTCTAGACTCACAATTCTTTTAAAGACTCAACAAGACTCACAACAAAACGACTTGACTTGACAAACTTAACAAACTAAAATAAAATTTGACAAAACAAAAATGGACAAACTCACAAACCTAGGACTTCCTAACTTGCTCTGATACCAAATTGGTGGGGGCAAGAAATATAGGGAGCCTATACCCCTCGCCCGCACGGGAGATACGAACACCGGAACGACGACGAAACGACGAAGGAGGGGATGAACAAACTCTTACATTTCAAATTAAACTAAAAAGAAGAAATTAAAAAGAACCTTACAAACGACGACGACTTGCAAAC
>NW_021440791.1:0-558 GCF_001605985.2 Dendrobium catenatum | reverse complement strand
GTGCGAAGGACATGTTGGATTATCCTAGCATCTTTGATTGAAGAGCTAGTCTCTCCAACATGAAAAGGTGCATTGGTCTGACGAAGGAAGTGATTTGCCGTGGACCAGTCAAAGTCAGGATCTGAAGCGATTAGGTGCAGCTTATCCTCGATGGTGGATAGCTGTAAGAGTTTAACGCAGTCCTGATATATGATTTTGACAGGGCGTCGATTCACATAGGTGGTCAGGGCTGTGAAAGTAGGATTTATGCTGACAGAATGAAATAAAGGGAAGTGTGAGCGAAAAGATCCATTACCGGATATGAAATGTGGGCAGAATTGATGATTCTTGAGATAGTTATCCCACATTCTTTGTATCGATGGTAAGCAGCTTCATCTTCTGCCTCCCTGAAATGAGGGTCAATCCTAGCCCTTGAAGAACTCTTAGAAGTTTGTCGAACACGTTTCCCACTAGCCATAGTGAAGAGTTAGCAAGAAAACACAAGAGGAGAAGGGATGTGAAGTGAAAAGCATGGCTGGAATGGCTAGAATTTAAAGAAACGGCCATATCGTCCAGGCC
>NW_021440790.1:0-318 GCF_001605985.2 Dendrobium catenatum | reverse complement strand
ACTCAAGAAAGGAAAAAGATTACAAATGGACACAGACCTAGTCTACCCAATCTTGAGCTGGTTCCAGATTGCAGTCTAATCGTGTGGACTTGAAACGTTAGCATATAAGGCAATCGTAGAGAAATAAGGAATATTTGCTATCATCAAAATCATAAACCATAGATCCGCAACAATCTCCTAAACTTGAAGATTTTACTAATCCTATTCTGTATCTTAAATTTATACAATCCCTAAGTAGAGAAATAAATGGTAGAAGACTTAGGAATCCTTTTCCTAATGTCAAATATAATAATTGTGGATTGCTTAGACATATAGCTC
>NW_021440789.1:0-275 GCF_001605985.2 Dendrobium catenatum | reverse complement strand
TGCCAGCTACTTTCAGCAGCCACCTCCACCACCTCCACCACCTCCATCTGATGATCAGGGTCCCTCATTTTTCTAGTCTTTGTTTTCTGTTGTCTGTTTTATGTAGTTTGTCTTGTAGTTTGTTTTAGTTTATGTTATGTTGTTTTCTTTTTGTTTTATGTATCTAGGACCCTTTTTTTGTGATGACAAAAGGGGGAGTAGGTTGTGGTAGGAAAAGTTGATTTGCTTGTAATTTTTTAAATTTTAATGAACTGCTATTTTTTTCTGAGTTTTTC
>NW_021440788.1:0-472 GCF_001605985.2 Dendrobium catenatum | reverse complement strand
TAAAAAAATAAAATAAAATTTTGAATGAACTAATAAGTAAATTCTAACAATGAATCAACATGAAGAATGTGCTGCAGTTTAGTGCTCCGAAATTTATTTGGAGTTGAGCTGAAGATCTCAGGTCTTCTTTTTGGCTATTGTTGATGAGTTATTAAAGAAATGAACTATATTTGCATTTGGTTGTTTTTCCGAAAAGCTTTTCTAATTACTATTATGAGCACTCGTTTTTAGTAAAAAATAATTTATAACCTTTAAGCTAAAGATTGTAATATAATTTTATCTGTATCTATATCAACTTATTTTGTTTTCTTTTGGTTGGCATGTGAAAATATCCATGCCACGCAGCTCACTTTGCTCCGTTTTGAGAGTTTTGGAAGGCTTCGTTTGGAACATCTTTCATATTATTTTTTACAACGGTTTATTAGTTAATTTTTATACTAAAAACTATTTTAGAAAGCAAGAAGAAAGCTAT
>NW_021440787.1:0-201 GCF_001605985.2 Dendrobium catenatum | reverse complement strand
TAGTATGATCTAGTCATTTTTCCATCGTCAAGACATCCATCCAGGGTAATGGTCTAAATGATATTCATAGAGTTGAACTAATCGTACAAGACAATATACTATCATCCTAGACGATATTTGACAATTAGTTATTAGTTTGGGCTATTTTGGAGCCCTTGTTTAAAAGATCTCTTGTTTTCTAAAAAGAAGATCTTTTTCTAC
>NW_021440786.1:0-285 GCF_001605985.2 Dendrobium catenatum | reverse complement strand
TTAGGAGACCCAAAATCAACTTAGGATTTTAATAAAAACATAATTACTTAAAATTAAACCTTACAAATCCATATAATATATCAAAATACACATAATTGAATCCCAAACCTAAGAAAATTAAAATACCGATTAATTGATTTTAATTTTAACATGAATCTAATTTTTAATGAAGATTAATATTTAATTAATTTAATTAATTAAAAGCAATTAATAATTTTAAAAAAATTCTTAAACACTTGAGAGCACTCCCTCGGGTCATTCCTAACCTTTGTGAGTGATTACAAG
>NW_021440785.1:0-215 GCF_001605985.2 Dendrobium catenatum | reverse complement strand
AAAATTTCGGCAGCCTCCCGGCGTCTCCCCCGTTTAGAGGAAAACTAGGGGAAACTGGGCCATCCCACTATGCTACTCGAGCGTGTATGGTAGGTGTCGAGAGGACACTGGGCCGTACATTTTTTCATCCCACCACGCTACTCGAGTGTGTATGAGGTCTTCAACAGTATCCGTAGGAGAGCACATGTAGATCTCCCCACCACGCTACAAGAGCG
>NW_021440784.1:0-8743 GCF_001605985.2 Dendrobium catenatum | reverse complement strand
GAGATGCAGGATAAGAGGGCAAGAGGGTTGTGCTTCAGATGTGATGAGAAATACATGCCGGGGCATAGATGCAAGGACCGAATTCTTTAGGTTCTTCTTGTCTGCAAAGATGAGGAAGACGAGGAGGGAGTTGGGAGCAGATCTGGAGAGGAGGAGAAACCGCATCTGGATGTGGCAGAAGTCTCTATTAACTCCGTAGTGGGATTCACTCCGAGTCACACTATGAAGGTGAAAGAAGAGATAGCTGACTATGAAGTTGTGGTGCTGATCGATAGTGGGGCAACCCACAATTTCACTTCCATCCAAATGGTGGAGCTGCTAGGGTTGGAGTTAGTAGATACATGAGGCTATGGGGTGATGATGGGCACGGGAAAGGTAGAAATGGGAAGAGGAGTCTGTAGAGGGGTGGTGCTGAAGATCCAAGGTATCCCAGTGAAGGAAGACTTCCTTCCCCTATAATTGGGGAGTATGGATGTCATCCTAGGGATGAAGTGATTGCAGACCTTGGGGGAAACCAAGATCAATTGGGGTACTCTGAGGATGGAGTTGGTGAAGGGAGGAAGGAAGAGGGTGATTCAAGGTGATTTTTATGAGATTTTTCCCTAATCAAGACAATTCAGGAGGGGGAAGGCTATTTGGTGGAATTACACAGATTGGAGGGAGTGAGTTTGGAGGAAGGGGGAGACATACCTCTCTCTGTGCAGCCTTTGATCCAGGAATTTTATGAGATTTTTCAACCCCGTCTAGGGTTGCCACCACCCAGGGACCAGGAGCATGCCATCACATTGAAGGAGGGAGTGTCACCTGTTAGCGTGCGACCTTACCGTTATCCTCAGTTTCAAAAGGATGAAATTAAAAAGTTAATCAGAGAAATGCTGGAAGCAGGGATCATCAGGCCTAGTACCAGCCTGTTCTCTAGTCCTGTTCTATTGGTGAAGAAAAAAGATGGCAGCTGGCTGTTCTGTGTAGACTACCGTGCACTCAACAAGGAAACTGTACCTGATAAGTTTCCTATACCAGTGATTGACGAGCTGTTAGATGAATTGAGTGGAACAGTGATCTTCAGCAAGATCGACTTGAAATCAGGGTATCATCAGATTCAAATGAAGAAAGAAGATGTGTCAAAGACTAGTTTCAGAACTCATGAAGGCCACTATGAGTTCCTAGTGATGCACTTTGGCCTCACCAATGCTACCGCCACGTTCCAGGCACTCATGAATAATATCTTCAAACAATATCTCAGGCGATTTGTTTTGGTATTCTTCGATGACATCCTAGTGTATAGGAGAATAGAGGAGGAACATTGGAGGCATTTAAGGAAGGTGCTTGAGGTTCTCCAGGAGCACCAGCTGCGGGCTAACTTGAAGAAGTGATGCTTCGCACAAGCCAGTGTGGAGTACTTGAGGCACGTGGTATCCAAGGAAGGGGTAGCAGCAGATCAATCCAAGATTGAAGCTATGTTAAAGTGGCCACTGCCTAAAAATCTGAAGGAGTTGGGGGGATTCCTAGGGCTTACAGGGTACTACAGAAGATTTGTGAAGGGATACAACGCTATAGCATGGCCACTCACGGAGCAGTTGAAGAAAGATGGGTTCCTATGGGGGGAGGCAGCCACGACAACATTCGAGAAGTTGAAGAAAGCTATGACCACAGTTCCGGTCTTAGCTTTGCCAGTTTTTACTCAGGTCTTCATAGTTGAGACAGATGCATCGGAGTATGGATTAGGAGCGGTGTTGATGCAGAATCATAGGCCCATTGCCTATTTCAGTCAGGTGTTGACTGCAAGAGCCCGGCTGAAGTCCGTCTATATGAGGGAATTAATGGAAATCGTTTTGGCCATCCAAAAGTGGCGCCCCCTACTTACTCGGGAGACATTTCATTGTCAAGACCGACCAACGGAGCCTGAAATATTTGCTGGAACAACGCATGGTGACAGAGGAGCATCAGAGGTGGCTATCCAAACTGCTGGGCTATGACTTTGAGATTCAGTACATGCCAGGGGTAGAAAAAAAGGCCGCAGATGCCTTGTCCAGGTGCATGGGGGTATGTAGACGATGGCTGTATCAGTCCCAATGATGCTGGACTGGGAAGCCATCAAGGAGGAGCGTGTCATGGATGAAGAACTAGGCAAGACCAGGGTAGACTTACTAAAGGAAGAGGGCATCCATCCATGATATTCATCGGAGGGGGAGAGATTGCTATACTGGGGGAGAGATTGCTGTACCAGGGGAGGTTTGTGTTGCCCAGAACATCAATTCACATTCATATTTACTCCAGGAGTTCCATGGGACTGTAGTGGGAGTGCTAAAGACCTACAGGAGACTGGCGACAGAGCTGTACTGGAAAGGTATGCATAAGGATGTTGAAGAGATGGTATCCAGGTGCGAGGTTTTCCAAAGGAATAAGTATCTAGCTATATCACCAGGGGGGCTACTGCAGCCATTGGCTTTACCAGGTCGAGTTTGGGAGGAGATGTCTATGGATTTTATAGATGGGTTGCCCCGTTCAGAGGGATTGATGTAGGCAGGGGGGGTCAAACCTAATCAAAAAAATTGGGTTTTGACATTCCTTAGCTTTCTAGCTCATTAATTTTTAAACTAAAAGTTAGCTCATTATGAGCTATGTTTTTAGTTCATTTATTAAGCTAAATAGGTAGCTCATTATTAGTGGTTTTGTTCCTTCTTCTCCCCTTTTCTTCTTAAAAATCTGAGCTTGTCCCTATGTCGGCTGGCTGTTTTTCGTGCCTTTGTCCCGTGGGTTTCTGTATCTGACTGTTGGTTTTATGTGCTGGGTGGTTTTTCCCGTGCCTTGATTCCTCGGTTCCGTGCGGGCCTCTTTGGTTCATGCGGCTATCTCTTTGGGTCCCAGGCTGGGTTGCTTTCCCGTGGCTGTTAGGGGTTTTTCCCGTGGCTTTGGTGCTCTGTTTCTTGTGTAGATTTGTGGAATATTGTGTGGTGGCTGTTGGCTTTTCATTTTCCTCATTTAATTAAGTATTTGAAGAGTTTTAGTGGCTGTTTGTATTCCCTCTTTTGGTCTATAAATAGGAGATGTTTTTGGATGATTAGTAGTGGTGAAAATGTTATTTTTGGAGTAAGAAAACCTGATGGTTTTTTGGAAAAGTTTGAGAGCTTTATCCACTTCTTCTTATTCTACTTCTTTAGAAGGCTTGCGAGCTTCTCCACCCTTAGTCTTGGCTTCTAATCTCTTTCATCTCGCCGCAAGTGCCACCTCACCTGTATCCTTCTTCTCAAAGAAATGCAACTTCAAGTGTTTATCTTTATTGCGTCGTTTGTTAGAGTCAAAAGTTTGTAAGCCATCTTTTATTATAAAAAGTGTCTTTTTGGGTATTTTATGTCTTTTATATCTCCTAGGAAGGTCTTATTTTTTCTAGCAAAAATTTGGGTCACATCAATTTGGTATCAGAGCAAGTTAGGAAGTCCTTGGTTTATGAGTCGGTTTGTCAAGTAAATCTTGGTGAATCATAGTAGTTGTTGTATGTGAGTCTAGGTTTCTTTAGGTTGAGTCGTTCTTTCTTTAAGTCTTGTTTTGTTGAGTCTTTTTTAGAAAAATGGAAAAAGACAAAAAGATCGATTCAATAAAAAATGAAAGCAAGCCAGACGATCTTGAAGACCCTATTTCGATGGACAAATGGATTCCTTCAAAGTCAACAAATCCCCTGCAGTATGAGCTATACAAACTACAATCATGGATGCATTTGTGTATGGAGAGGTACATGAAGAAGAAACAACGTTTACAAGATCAGTTTATGCAAGAACGAGAAGAAATTCTAAAAAGGTATGAAGAAAAAATTCAAGAACTGGATGCACCGTCTTTGCCTCCTCGGAAGAAAACAAAAGGCAACTCATCGGGAGATGAGTTTTCCAAGTAGGGGAGTCTGATGTAGGCAGGGGGGCGTCAAACCTAATCCAAAAAATTGGGTTTTGTCTTCCCTTGAGCTTGCTAGCTCATTAATTTTTGAGCTGAAATTTAGCTCATTATGAGCTGGTTTTTAGTTCATTCTTTGAACTAAAAGTTAGCTCATTATGTGCTATGTTTTTAGTTCATTTATTAAGCTAAATAGGTAGCTCATTATTCGTGGTCTTGTCCCTTCTTCTCCCCTTTTCTTCTTAAAAATCTGAGCTTGTCCCTATGCCGGCTGGCTGTTTTTCGTGCCTTTGTCCTGTGGGTTTCTGTGGCTGACTGTTGGTTTTCTGTGCTGGGTGGTTTTTCCCGTGCCTTTGTTCTTCGGTTCCGTGCGGGCCTCTTTGGTTCATGCGGCTACCTCTTCGGGTCCCAGGCTGGGCTGCTTTCCCGTGGCTGTTGGGGGTTTTTCCCGTGGCTTTGGTGCTCTGTTTCCTATGTTGATTTGAGGAATATTGTGTGGTGGCTGTTGGCTTTTCGTTTCCCTCATTTAATTAAGTATTTGAAGAGTTTTAGTGGTTGTTTGTATTCCCTCTTTTGGTCTATAAATAGGAGATGTTTTTGGATGATTAGTAATGGTGAAAATGTTATTTTTGGAGTAAAAAAACCTGAGGGTTTTTTGGAAAAGCTTGTCCACTTCTTCTTCTTCTACTTATTTGGAAGGCTTGCGAGCTTCTCCACCCTTTGTCTTGGACCTCTTTCGTCTCGCCGCAAGTGTCACCTCACCTGTATCCTTCTTCTCAAAGAAATGCAACTTTAGGTGTTTATCTTTATTGTGTCGTTTGTAAGAGTCAAAAGTTTGCAAGTCATCTTTTATTATAAAAAATGTCTTTTTGAGTATTTTATGTCTTTTATATCAACTAGGAAGGTCTTATTTTTTCTAGCAAAAATTTGGGTCTTACATCAGGGATTCACGGTAATTTTGGTGGTGGTGAACAAGTTGAGCAAGTATGCACATTTCATTCCTCTCCGACAACCCTACACAACAATGACAGTGGCTTCAGCTTTCATTAGGGAGGTGGTCAGGTTACATGGAGTACCCGAGGCGATCATATCAGACATAGACAAGGTATTCCTAAGCCACTTTTGTCTAGAGATTTGGGAGAGACGATCCTCCTCTCGAATTGAGGATCTCTTGTATCTTGCTATTTTATTCATCGTCTAGTGGAATCCAAGTTTTGTCTTGAGTTTTCTCTCAGTTTTTCTTGTGATTTTGCTGTTTTTCTGCTGTGGACAGCAGATTGGCTGCTGTTTGCTCTTCGTTTTGTGTTAGGATTGCTTGAGAACTCAAGTATAACCTTAGGGTTACTTGCGAACTCAAGTATTTCCTTTCAATAGGTTAATTTTTATTTTAGTTCATATATTTAGTATAATTTTCCCCACCATGTGAGGTCAGCTACATGAATCTTTTTGTCCATTTTGTCCCGGGAAGAGTTAAATTCTCATTTAAATCTAATAAAGAAAGGTCATTCTAATACTTTCTAACCAAGCATTTTTAGGTTTACCTCTTTCTTTAACGTATGTCAAATCTAATAAATCTTATAACTTATTAAATGGCAAAATAGAGCAGCATATATAATATAATCTCACTTACATTTGCACTACTTAAAATACCCTCATATTTAACTTTAGTTTTAACTTTGACTGTTATTTTCATCCCTTGAACCAATTGAATCAATTTTCAGTAGTTTAATAAATTGGCGCAATTCGGAACTCTGGGACTAAAATTGTGTACTTGCTAATAGTCGATGGACTATTTTAGGCTTTTTTTTAAGCTAAATAATAACATTATATTAGTTGTACAAAATTTCCATGCAGAGGACTACCTTATGCAAATTAATATTGTTGAAATTATATCAATCTTGTAGTTTTCAATGATGCAGTGTATTACTGTTATCGTGATGCCTACAACATTCCCAAATATTTTCAATATTTGAAAGAGATTGGTAAATTAGTTGGGAAGATGTGAATTACTAGCTAGATATTTTTGCAGTTTATTGTGGTTTATATTGATGCAATGGTATGATCAAATCAAACTTACACAGGATATGTGTACTAATTGGAAATTTTCTTGTATCATTGTCTGGCTACCTATCTTAATAGCCAAAAGAAGTTTTTGCTTGTCAACTTAGGCTTGGATTATCACGGTATGTGTGAAGCTATGATGAAAAAATCTTGATCAAGCACAATAAATATGTTATGCAAGCAATGATTTAAAGTTATAATAAGCACAGTTATTAATGAGTACCCCTTTGCAGTTAGCCTTCTAATTACTTCTAAAGTTAAGAGAATTCATAAACATTTTAAACAATCCTGCATGTATGCATAAGCTCATCAATTGATTTGACATAATTAACTTAAAATCATAACATATGAAACTTTGAGAATTCTCACAAACACAACCTAAACTTATGTTCCCTTGATATGATGCTCTACAACAACAACAACCACAACCACAACATCAAGCCTTTGTCCCACTACATGTGGTCGGCTACATGAATCCTTGATATGCTGCTCTAGTAAAAAAAAAATCTCAGGTAATGTCATCATCTCTTTTGAATATCATGAATATATCAACATGCATATTTACTTCATGTGTTGGCTATGGTCCATTGATTGCGGAGCAGTGCACTATTAGAGCATTGGGCAGAAGAAACTAGGTTAGGGAAGTGATGCCCGACTTAGCAAAACTCTCCTTTAATTAACAAATTTAAAGAACATCAAATTCTCCATGCCCGAAAAAAATGAAAAGAACCCCTGCTCCACTCAACTTAAAGGAAAGAAAGGAAACAAAATGAACCTAGAATAGTGCAACGCACCACCCCATCTTTTTTCTGGCTTTGATGTTTTTGTGATTTTATTGAAAAAACTATTCTATGGCTTGAATTTCATGTCGATATATCATTATTGCTGCATATTATTTTTCTTTTTGATAAAGTACCATACGAATGATAAGCATCTCATTTAAGGTCCGTTTGAGGCAATTTCTCACAACTTATGTTTTTTGACAACAGTCAAAGTCTTTGTTGGCTATGACTTTTTTGCTGCTTTTTAGAAGTTTCTACGGTGAGAAATAATTTTTAATAGCTAGAAAGTTGTTCGATTTTTTTACAAGGCAAAATTTTTTTCAGTGCTCAACAATTTTTAAAAAATTTTCTTCAACTTTTATAGAGAACTACAGCCACCCCGTTTCCAAATGGATCCTTACTGAGAGCTTATTATTAGTCTTAGAATTAACATGTTTAAGTTTGTCAACAAATTGAAACGTTCCCTTGGAAAGTATTCTCTTTAAGTACATCATTCAACAAATTCTTGTGTGGCTAGATGATATACCTAAAGGTTCGAGTGGCTGGTTGCACTTTCTGCAAAACGTTGTTGTAAAATTGTCATAGGGAAAGTATATTTTTTGAAAGTTGTTGTGGTATTATATATTTTTCCCCTATTAAAAGTATGGACAACAATTTTTTAATAGCTATTGCACTCAGTAGATTTGATTATAATTTTTTTTTTTCATAGTAGACATTTTTGAAAAAATAGTAAGGAAGCTATGGCCAAATAAGATTGTTGTTATTGTAAAAAAAACTAAAGCCATAAGAAACTGCCCCAAGAAAACTCTATCCCGTCCCTTACGTAGAGGATTGGATTAGGTATGTGGTGGGGTGTGGGGTTGGTGCGGACTTTCCCTGCGTATCATAGCTATGTTATATGGATCCATCTACTATACTTATAAAACTTGATCTTCTTTAGGCAAAAGAAAAAAAAAAGTTATAAGTCATTAGTGAATATGGGTCATTTAACAACTTGGTTATTGATACTAATTTTTGTGCGTTTGATAATAAAGAGCCACTAAACAGTAAAATACTCACTAGTATCCAATATGTCAATATTTAATTTCTCTTTTATTTAGATGCACCATCCATACATATTGAGCTTATCATTTGTCGCAATTAAATTTAGTAACAAAGAAGGTAGTAAGTATTCAAGTACGACATTTGTTTGCTATAATACTAGTGCATGATTTATGGGAATGGGTTAGGCTCTTCATGTGCATTCATGATCAGTGCAATTTACTCCATGTGATTATGACATAATTAATAACTTCTGTTTTTTTTTAAATATGTATATTCCAATTAAGATACTCGGAAAAAAATATTATTTCTATCACGTACGGAAAGTGCCCTACCAAATAGGCTAAACCTCAAAGAAAATAAACAAAATATGTTGATAGCTTATAATTATACATACATGCATGTCTATGTACATAGGTTTGCATATGCACGCATACTTTTTTTATCTACAAACGCCATACCATAGTCATATCAATTTCCTGTTTTTCAAATATTGTTATTATAGGATTATTCATATCATTGGATTGTATTCAGGCTTCTTTGCTGAAATGTACTCTTTTTCCATTTGCTGTGTTTTGTCTACAAGGTGAATTCTTTATGGAACTTGGCATAATTCTTGATGAAATGTATTTGATACCTAGATATTGATGTGCTGAAAGTGCAATAACTTTGACTGGATCATCATCATCATTACCCTTATCTTGACTATTTGGGGTCGGTGTCATGAATCCTCATTTTTCATTCGTTATTGCTGAGTTCTGTTTAAATTGTTAAGCATGTTCTTCACAAATCATTTTGAACAACTTCTATATTTTGAGCTTTAGTCTTTTTTTCTTTCTAATCAACTAACACTAATTGTATCTATTTGTATAATGGGACTGTTGACGAATATTTTCGCACCGACTCGACCCCGATCGAGCCCGACTAGGCTCGATCGTGCTCGATCGACTCGATCGATCGACGTCGAGACAAAA
>NW_021440783.1:0-236 GCF_001605985.2 Dendrobium catenatum | reverse complement strand
AGCTCGTCTCATTTATGAACTCGCGAGTCGAGCTTATCGAGCTCATGAGTCGAGCTTAAACTCAAACTGGAGCTAGTTTAGTAAACTAGATCGAGTTCTAGCTTAATGAGGCTCGGCTTGTGAGTTAGCGAGCCAGATCGAATTACTTTTGGGTTTTTTAAAATTAAGTAATTACTAATTTATTAAATTTAAATCTTAAAAAGTAGAGGGCTGAGCAAAAAAATGTTAAATGTTTT
>NW_021440782.1:0-897 GCF_001605985.2 Dendrobium catenatum | reverse complement strand
CAAAATACTCGCTTCAACTAACTGTTGATCATGTACCCCTTCCACCTTGACAATTTCAAGGATCTCGAGTATTTAAGCATACATTTTTATGAGACTAATTAAAGTATGAAAATGTAAACTCTATCGAATATCACAAGATATTTATAAATTAGTCTCTTGATTTAAACCTCGATTGTTGATTATATTGTTAGCTTTAAGATGTAAAAATATCCAATCATGCTGAATTGGTTTAAGAGCATCTTATCTCTTATAGAAGCCCCAATAATATTTATTATTCTAGAAGTTAACTCATATAGATGTTTCATTTGCCAATGATTTTTCGCTACAACTACCAAACATAATTAGAGTTGATGGGCAAAACAATAAACATAAAATGTTTAAGGATTATCATTAAAGATAAGTGCCTTCAAACTATTAAATTCACCTTGCATATTGGATGCCACATCATAACCTTAACATATACCCTATGTAAGCTTAATAAATGCTTGACAAGAATTGCTTCAACTACTGCTTTATGTATAACTATATTAGTAGAAGAAATATGTTTGATACCAATAAATCTTTCAATAACTTGTCCTTGTTTATCCATATATCTCATAGCCACTGCTAATTGCTCTTTTGTTGACACATCATGAGTCTCATCTACAAGAGTAGCATAGTAAGAATTGTCAATGCCATTCATGATGAAAACCAATATTTTAGCAACCGCTGCACAACAAATTTCTATATGAACTTTTGTCGAACTCTGTCATTCTTATTTACATCATAACGTTAGATTGTAGGTCGAAGCTCATAGTGTTATTCCCAATTCTTACAAGCAGAACATTTATTTGCTATTTCTTACAACTACTGTATCATATACATGAATAGTTTAATTAATATAATCTCCGGAACAAT
>NW_021440781.1:0-230 GCF_001605985.2 Dendrobium catenatum | reverse complement strand
TTATGTAATACTTGCACATGATGTGGCGTATCAGCAGAAACAATCAGTCCATGTATTTTATCTGCCCAGCCTCCATAATATCTAAACAAACGTGCAACCATTGGGATCTCACCAAGGGCAGCTTGCTCATAAGGCTTCCCATTGTCCCAAGTCTCAAGTGCAGCAGACTCATCGTTGTGTTTCTCAATCAAAACAGCAACTCGAAATAAAATGCGAGACTTTTCATAAGC
>NW_021440780.1:0-322 GCF_001605985.2 Dendrobium catenatum | reverse complement strand
AGCTCTCATCCATCACTATCAAATGTTTTCTGCATTTAGGAGTAGTTGATAAATTAACAGAGGAGTGATATTTGATATTTTATTGTTATTTAAATATTGGGATTTTAACATACCTAACACCCAAAACATATCTATTTACTTATCTCACACATAAACTTTAGTTTTTACTCTTTTACCACCATAATGATCTAATCCTCATCAAGTATAACACTCCATCTGTTCCAGTCAAAATCAAGTCGTGAAAATAGCGTTTCACGCCTAGGAAACATCTCCGAGCAGCTCTCTGGGTTGCGTCTTCTCCAAATACAATCTCCATTTTGAG
>NW_021440779.1:0-361 GCF_001605985.2 Dendrobium catenatum | reverse complement strand
TGGTATTCCTGAAATATTAGTATACTCACAAACAAACATATTTTGTAAATACAAGTAAACAATAGAAAGAGAACCATAATGTTTCTTATCATCAAAAACATAAACTCATAAGTTTGAGTTGCAACATTATGATGGGGATTTTATTTTTTTAAAAGTATTATTGCTTTAAAGTTTAATTCAATTTAATTTTTATTAGAAAATTATTTTGAATTTTATTTAAAGTATTTATTTTATTTTTATTAAAACACACATATGAGCCTACACGTTAATATAGAAAGGTAGAATACAAATCTTTAAGCAAGATCAATGACTCACTATGCTACAAAGTGCTACAATAAAAAAATAAATAAATTTGAAAGTC
>NW_021440778.1:0-252 GCF_001605985.2 Dendrobium catenatum | reverse complement strand
TAAAGCTTTATGTATGGAAGGATGGGGATTTGGTGAAAGCCCGACTTAACATTAGACATACTGCTTAATTGTTTTGTTGGATGGTTGGTTTTGGTTGAAAGCAGTTCAATAGGTTGGTGGGAGCATTTTGGGCTATTTGACCGTATTTTTTCAACGGGTGGTTCTCGAGTGAAAATTTTTTTTGGGCAGGCACATTTTTTGGTCTGGACGATGATGAAGCATGTGTGTCGCTTCCCTTGGACGGTCTATGGG
>NW_021440777.1:0-797 GCF_001605985.2 Dendrobium catenatum | reverse complement strand
AACTTCTCCCTAAATATTTATAATCAGAAAAAAAAATTATCAAATAATAAAAATAATATATTTATATATTTCCATAAGAACAGGCTAATCTGATTAGCATTTTCTTAAGAAAATATTAATTAAATTAGCTTTTTTGTTCTTTTCAAAAAAATTTATAATCATTCACTTTTTTACTGAATTAATTTTTATTTAAGCTCTTATTTAATTTTCTGCCTTAGTTTAATTATATGTATAATAAGTGTTTAAAATATTTAAAAAGATAAGTAATACCTTATAGCCATCAAAAATAATTTTTGAAGCCTCTTACAAGCCAAAACCAAGTCATCCTCGCTGGTCTTGAACTCTTGATCTGCTTCCTCCTAAAACCCCTTAGAATCTTTGAAATCTCCCTGTCAAATTCATATAAAACATTTATATCATAAATTCATTCCCCAAAGTATAGAAGCAAATAAGGTCAAACCAAATTCCCTTGGCCTAGTTTTGGTAGGGGGTGTCAATTTGGGGTTATGGGTCTAGTTTGGGTCTAACCCGAAATTGATTCGCACTATTCAGATCAACCCAAACTCAACATGTTTTTTTGCAAACGAGTCAGTTTTCCAGAACCGAACTTGACCCGCTTTAGGTCCGGGTCAACCCAACATGACCCGAATAACGTAGAGCCCTATTTTTTGTCAAAAAATGGGTCAATCTCTAATTTTCGGGTAAAACATGGGTCAATCTCGGATTTCTGGGTCAAAACGGGTCAATTTTGGGTTTATGAGTCAAATCGAACCCGACCTGTTTCAGGTCCGGGTTCA
>NW_021440776.1:0-1194 GCF_001605985.2 Dendrobium catenatum | reverse complement strand
GAACAAGTCTACAAACTTACTTAGACCTAGTCTACCCAATCTTGAGTTGGTTCCAAATTGCAGTTTGATCGTGTGGACTTGAAATGTTAGTAAATAAGGCCGTCGTAGAGAAATAAAAGTGTTTGCTATCATCAAAATTATAAATCATGAAAACAGATCCGCAACAGAGTCCATTTTTGTACCAAATGAAACATGGTTTGATTAAAATAGATCATAATGTATGATATGGATTTCGTACAGTACATTATTAAAAGTATGAAATTGTTTCATACTGAATCGTAGTGGAAAAATATGTTTAATTTTGAATTGATCATACTGTATGATCCCAGTTCATACATAGGATAATCAGAGTATGAAATCGGTTCATACTAGATCGTAAGAGCAAATTTTTAACTATTTGTACATACGATCATCAATTATATTGTTTGATCATGGAAGGTTAAATTAAAAATTTCAGTTTTCTAGACGGTTTTTTGTGCCCTTCGTATATATAGTCCTATAAATTGACTGTGGATGAGATCATTCTTTGTATTTTCTTTTAAGTGAAACTGTGAGAGTGCTTTGGGAGAGTATTTGAGAGTGTGGAGAGAGATGTTTCCAATGGAAATTATGAAGGGTTCACACGGTTTCCTAAAGGTGAGGGTCTCTTTATAAGTCTTGTAGAATCTCTTCCTTACTTCTTTTGAGTAGCTTGTGAGAAGATCTTTGGAGAAGATCTGGTTCTCTGCTGACATCAGGAGGGTGTGAAAGGATGACGGTTATCTATCGATATTAGGAGGGTGTGAAAGGACAACGGTTCTTTGCTGACACATGAAGAAGTGTGAAAGGATGATGGTTCTCTGCTGACACTTTGAGAAGTATGAAAGGATGATGGTTCTCTGTCAACACATGGAGGGTTTAAAAGGATGATGGTACTATGCTGCACCGAGTGTTGGTGGAAGAGTGGTGTTTTGTAAAGGCTTCTCCGCCTTGATGTGAGAGCAAAAGGAAAGTCACTTTGGTAATAGTGCAATATCTAAAAAGGGAGTCTTCAGAGAGTGGACATAGGTCTAGTTGACTGAACCACTATAAATTTCCATGTTCTTAATCTACAACATTTTTATTTTTTTGTGTTTACAATTTTTATGGTTGAAAATTTTTAGATTAATAAAAATTTTAATTCTGATAAAATTAGAAAATGATTTTCTATAATAA
>NW_021440775.1:0-342 GCF_001605985.2 Dendrobium catenatum | reverse complement strand
ATTGATAATTTTAAATATTTATTCGGGGATCTCGGCATGAGGCACGATGTCGACCCGGATAAATATTTAAAATGTCCCCTGTCTTGCAGGGACATTTTAAAGTAGAATAAGATTAGAATCTTAAAATTTTAAATATTTATTCGAGGATCTCGGCACGCAGCGTGATGTCGACCTGAATAAATATTTAAAATGCCCCCAGTCTAACAGGGGAATTTTGAAATGTATTCTCATGACATAAGAGAATTTCAAAATATGAAATGCATGTGCTAACAATAATGTATGAAAACATAATACATTAAGCACAACATTTCATGCGTAGTATTTCTTCAGGTAACGGCCATT
>NW_021440774.1:0-573 GCF_001605985.2 Dendrobium catenatum | reverse complement strand
AAGGCTTGGTTAAATATTCAGAATTTCTCATTTGGGTTAATTTGATTTCTATTGTTATTGTAATTGATTTCTTATTGTAGAAACTTCAGCATTTTTATTGGTATCGATCTTCTAAGTACCTGTCGGTACCGATCGGTATCGATGGGTACCTTTATGTACCGGTCGGTACCTCTCGGTACTGATCAGTACCGAGCAGTACAATTTCCTGGTGCTTCAACGTAACATTATTGTTGTGGGTTGTTATTTACTATTGATGCTGAAAGGTTTGGATAAATATTCAGAATTTCTCATTTGGGTTAATTTGATTTATGTTGTTATTGTAATTAATTTCTTTTTGTAGAAACTTCAGCGTTTTTATCGGTACCGATCTTCTAAGTACCTGTCGGTACCGATCGGTATCGGTGGGTACCTTTATGTACTGGTCGGTACCTCTCGGTACCGATCAGTATCGAGCAGTACAATGTCCTGGTGCTTCAACGTAACATTATTATTGTGGGTTGTTATTTACTATATTTGTTGAAATTAAATTTGGCAGATGTATTGTTGAAGGTATTTAAGATGGGTGGTTGTGGT
>NW_021440773.1:0-283 GCF_001605985.2 Dendrobium catenatum | reverse complement strand
TAATCACTTTATTTTATTTTTTTATATATACATTTTTTTAATTTATCTTTGATCAACACACACATTTAAATTTTCACATTGTATTTGCATAAGAGAATCAATTCACTTCTCTAAAATTTTAATGAAAATTTTACCTTCTTTTTATGAAAAATTTTAAGTAAGTGATGATTAATTTTTCTGAATTATTAAAGGAAGGAAATTCAAGATTTTTCCTTTCATTCTCTTTTCCTTAATCAGGCTATTACACTTTTGAATCAAAAACTATATCAATTTAAGAATTGAA
>NW_021440772.1:0-326 GCF_001605985.2 Dendrobium catenatum | reverse complement strand
CAGACGAACAGTGAAATGAAAACTAAAAAATTGTATGCAAACCATACAAATCTGATAATTAATACACTACACAATTCATCCTGTATGAAATGACTTTCGTCCTAGATGATTTTCACTCAATTTTCAGGCATGCACTCAAAAATCTAGATGTGAGAGAACAAAAAATAACATGGACAAGAATTCTCAAAACCAAACACACAGAAACACACTAAACAATGATAGAAAACACAGAAAATCACAAAATAAACAATACACACAAAAAACACTAACTAGAAAAACACACATTAAAATTGAAGAATCACTTTATTTAAGCATTCAAATTTATC
>NW_021440771.1:0-248 GCF_001605985.2 Dendrobium catenatum | reverse complement strand
TATTGATTTTAGAGTAAAGGAATTTAAAGTCATCTTGCCTAAAAGTGAGCCATTCGTCCTTGGCTCTTTGAATCATCCAGCTAGAGTGGGTGGATTGGTAGTGGTTGAGTTTGGAGTTAATGCAATTCAGTGAATGGTTAAGGGGGATGTGAAGTGGATTATTTTGGATTTGGGTGATTACATAGTTTTGAAGAGTCGTGAGTGAGTCTAGCTCAGTCTGAATGGTGTTGGAGTTGGACCACTTTTGT
>NW_021440770.1:0-339 GCF_001605985.2 Dendrobium catenatum | reverse complement strand
TCAGTTACTAAAAGTTGAAAAGATGCGTAAAGTGCGCCAAAAGTGAAAGATACACAAAGTGTATCAAATAATTAAAAATTGTGCAAAGCACACAAAAGTTGAAAGAGTGGCTCAAAGAGCCCAAAAGTGTTAAGTAAATGGCTTCCCTTTTTAGTAAATCTCTAATCTCAAAAAATCTATATCCTTTTGATATTTTTGATACTTGATATTGAAAATTATGATTTCGGAATCATCATTATACATTGATATCCTATAAATGGAAGTATACTTTAATACAAGAAAATTGAGAAAATTATTATTATTACTATTATGTTATTATTATAATTATAATTATCATTT
>NW_021440769.1:0-704 GCF_001605985.2 Dendrobium catenatum | reverse complement strand
ACTTTCTCGAAAATAAAAAACAGTCTCAAGAAATATTCTAATATCTGAATGACCCGTTCAGATTGTTCATCTATTTGGGGATAAAAGATTACTAAAACTCAACTTTGTACCCTGACTTTCTTGAATATCTTTTATAACCTAGATGTAAACCTATCAACTCTATCATAAATAATAGCCTTCAAAATTCTGTAGTCTAATACTATCCTTTACAAAGCTTAGCCAACTTGTAAATAGAGTTTGTCTATCTCATGAGAAAAAATGAGTACGTAGACTTGGTCAATCTATGATCACCCATATTGTATCATAGTTTGCCTAGACCTAGGAAAACCCATGATAAACTCCTATCATTTTCCCTCAAGAATATATATAGGCTATGATAAATCATTTGGCCTTTAGTATTCAGCTTCTACTATCTAACAAGATTCACACTTTGGATAAATTATGCTACACCCTTCTTCAATACAAGCCACCTCCATCTTCAACTAAAATTGCAATTCCTATGCAACTCTTCATTACTACTTGTCGACGTACATAATTGTATGGTCCTCCCTTGTAGGGCTATCTTTTCTTACCATAGCAAAATCAATTTTGTATTTACATTTTCACTCAATGAAATACAATTGTAATTCCTATCATATAGCAGAGACTCACAAAATATATGAGAGAAGGGATTTGGGCAATTATAACTATTATAGGATGCCAGT
>NW_021440768.1:0-298 GCF_001605985.2 Dendrobium catenatum | reverse complement strand
ATCACCGAGCTTGATAGGCCTCCTAGCAGTCTGGTAGTATTCACTCAAACTATCAATAGCTTTTTGAGTTGCAGTCTTCTTCGCCATAGGCCTCTTCAATTTGGATTTATTCTTGGAAGACTTTGACGAGCTAGCTTGGCAAGGTTGCTGTCTAGAAGTGGATGCATTGGACGCAGGCAACCACTTTAGGTTCAGTACCGGCTCAGTAGGAGACTTCCACTTGACACCTGGAACTCCTTCTAGCTGTTTCAACATTTTAGTTGTCTTCTTGGAGATCACAGTCTCCCATTGTTCCTCT
>NW_021440767.1:0-205 GCF_001605985.2 Dendrobium catenatum | reverse complement strand
AGGGAAGAAATAGAGAGATGAAGAAGGAAAAGGGAGGAAGGAGGAAGAAGGAAGACATGTGCATGCAAATTGGGGTTCAAGATTGATCAACAAGCAAGAGAGACTGAGAGAAAGAGAGAAGAAAGGAAGCGAACTTGATAGAAAGGGAAAGTCAGAGTCTCGTGTAATGAAAGAAGA
Source organism: Dendrobium catenatum (assembly GCF_001605985.2). Lineage (NCBI taxonomy): Eukaryota > Viridiplantae > Streptophyta > Magnoliopsida > Asparagales > Orchidaceae > Dendrobium > Dendrobium catenatum. The sequence continues at coordinate 28 of NW_021440767.1, read as the reverse complement.
TAAGAAATTTTTTTAGTATTCATTAAAT
>NW_021440766.1:0-305 GCF_001605985.2 Dendrobium catenatum | reverse complement strand
AAACCATTGGATTTTAAAACCTTTAATACCTTAAGAACCATATAAGGTTTCATAGATATTCATGCTTGAAAATCAGAAATCTTATTGTTATTTTATGTTTTATGTTTCTGTCATTTTATTATTTTTTATTTTTGTTTGATTTTTTATTTTTATTTTTTTTGTTGTTGTTTTGTTTTGTTTTGAAATTTTTGCTATTGTCCATTATTGTCTAAAAATGTTTTCAGATCATCTCACACATTTATTGATCCTCAAAACTTTCATGGAAATATTTTTTATCATATTATACGAACACTTATCCTACTATA
>NW_021440765.1:0-2193 GCF_001605985.2 Dendrobium catenatum | reverse complement strand
GAGCAGCTGGACAGAGAAAGAACAAGCCAGAGAGAAGAAGAAAGGCACCGTGACACAAAAATAGAACTATGTATATTATATCATGTTAAAGATACATATGTAAGCTATATATATAGATAGTACATGGTAAAGAAGTAAATAATAAGCCATATAATACTGACATGTAAAGGTGAGTTAACAGTCCCCCGTAAATTAAGCATCCATGGATTGGATGGTTAATTTGTGACGAGGTTGATTGAAACGAGCGGGTGGTAGAGGTTTAGTAAGAATATCGGCGATCTGATCAGTTGAGCTTAGAAGAAAAAAAAGTATTGCACCGGTCTTGATGTGCCCGCTGATAAAATGGTAGTCGATTTCGATGTGTTTTGTTATTGCGTGAAAAACAGGGTTGTTGGCAAGAGCAATGGCAGATGTATTGTCGCAGTAGATGGTAGTAGGCGTTGATTGATGAATTTGAAGATCGGCGAGAAGACGACGAAGCCAAAGAACGTCTGATGTGGCTGAGGATAGGGAGCGATATTCCGCTTCAGTGGAAGATTTTGCAACAGTGATCTGCTTCTTTACGGACCAGGTAATTAGCATAGTACCCAGGAAGGAGCAGAAATCGGAAATTGATTTTCGATCATTGGAGTCGGAAGCCCAATCAGCATCCGAGTAGGTTCGAAGTTGGAGATCTCCGGTCGTGATTGGAAGGCCGAAGTGCAATGTTCCTTTGATATATCTTAGTAGCCGTTTGAGAGCTTGATAGTGTTGAACGATAGGCGCATGCATATGTTGACAAATTACATTTGTAGCGAAAGCTATGTTCGGTCTGGTGATTTTCAAATACTGAAGGGATCCAGCCAATTTGCAACAGAGCTGAGGGGCGGAGTAGAGTTGATCAGGAAGGCGACGAGTGTTTGATTTGAGCGTAATCGGTATGGGAGAAGATTTGCAGTCTGAAAAACATGCAATATTCAAAAGATTTTTAGCATAATGTGTTTGATTAAGGAACCAACCTTTGGATGTAGTAAGAACTTGAATGCCAAGGACGAATAACGAGATGTTGGCCGACTGTTTGAGGTTGAATTGAGAATATAGCTGAACAAGAAGCTTCTAAATGGCGTCCTTGTCATTTCCTGTAACGAGAATGTCATCTATATAGATTAATACATAAATTTTAGTATTGGCATGATGAAATAACATAAGAGAGGGATCGGCCCAACTAAAGAAAAAGCCGAAACTTTGAAGAAACATAGTGAACTTTTTAAACCACTGTCGAGGCGCTTGTTTAAGGCCATAGAGAGATTTGTGTAGTTTGCAGACAAAATTGAGATGTTGATTGTCAACAAACCCATGTGGTTGTTTAATGTACACGTCTTCTTGAAGGTCGCCGTGAAGAAATGTGTTGAATACATCGAGTTTTAAGACCGACCAACGTTGGTGGATAGCTAATGTAAGAAGAATGCGTATCATTGGCATTTTTGCGACAGGACTGAAGGTCTCTATATAATTGATGCCAAACTGTTGATTGAAACCCTGGGCGACAAGTCGAGCATTGTATCTGTCAATTTGACCATTTGGATGAAGTTTAATTTTGAAAGTCCATTTACAACCCAAAATGGGTGTGTCGGGAGGAGGTGAGACAAAGGACCAGGTGCCTTGCTGCTGAAGAGCAAGGAATTCAGCAGACATAGCAGCCCACCATTGTGGTGATTGATTAGCTTGGGAATAGGTGGTTGGTGTTGGTGAGGGTGTAGTGGTGACCAAAAGATCAAGAAGTTGTTTAGGTCGAGTGATGCTCGACTTCAAACTTGTTTGCATGGGATGATTTGAAGAAACTGATGGTAAAGTCAGTACATGCTCAGATGGAATGTTGGAAGTGTTTGTGGTGATAGGTATCAAGTTAGAGGATGGTTGGGGGATGAATTGCTTGGTGGAGTCAGAGTAGTAGTAGCGGACGCCAGAGTGAGAAGAAGAGGAGAAGTGTTGGTGAGAGTGGGAGCGATGGAGGAAGGTGTGTCTGATTTATTGTAAGGAAAGATGTTTTCTTTGAAAACAACATGGCGTGAAATGTGAAGTTTGTGAGTATGAAGATCAAGGCACCGATATCCCTTATGAGAGGATGAATACCCAAGAAACAGACATTCTTGGGAACGAGGAGTGAGTTTATTGAAGGAATAAGGTTTGAGCCACAAAAACAAAGACAACCAA
>NW_021440764.1:0-365 GCF_001605985.2 Dendrobium catenatum | reverse complement strand
GCTTCCTTAGATTAGGGGAATTAAATTAAAGATGAGAAATCTCATCCTTATTTAATTTAAATTCAAAATAAACAAGGATTTGGAAACTTTCCTAAAATAATTTTTCTTAAATTAGGAAAGAATTTTCAAAATTCAAAATAATTTGAAATTTAAAATTAAGCTTCTCAAATTAAGATGAATTATTTATGGAAGGTATTCAAAGAGGGGAATTTGAATTTGGGAGGGGAAGAGAGGGGGGAGAAGGCCGGCGAGTTGGTGGGGATTGGAGGGGATTTTGGTGGGGGTGCTGGGATGAAGTTGGTTGGTGGTTTGGGTAGTGGGAGGGGTTATGATGTGAAACCACATGCGGTGAACATGAATTGCAC
>NW_021440763.1:0-252 GCF_001605985.2 Dendrobium catenatum | reverse complement strand
TAATGTTTCTCAAAATCTATTTGGATTCATACCAGGTAGGCTTACTATGGAAGATATATATTTATTGAGAGGCTTGATGGAGAAGTATGGAGAGAATAAGGAGGATCTGCATATGATATTTATTGATTTAGAGAATGCAAATGAAAAAGTTCCAAGAGAAGTGCTTTAGAGAGTTCAAGAAAAGAACATAGATAATAATGCTTATATTTAAATCATTAAGGATATGTATGCAAGAGCTATTTCTTGTGTTCA
>NW_021440762.1:0-234 GCF_001605985.2 Dendrobium catenatum | reverse complement strand
GACGTCCTGCTTAAGGCCCGACATTCAGACCCCGGTCTCCTGCCTACTACGGTCTTCCCGACCTCCATCGCCTACTATAGTTTTTTCGACCTCCATCAACATACAAAGGTCTTTCAGACCCTAGTCTCCTGCCGACTACGGTCTTCTTGACCTCTGTCGCCTACTATGGTCATTCCGACCTCCATTAACAAACAACAGTCTTTCTGACCCCAGTCTCCTGCCGACTACGGTCCT
>NW_021440761.1:0-252 GCF_001605985.2 Dendrobium catenatum | reverse complement strand
TATACCGAGCTGATACGAAAAGGATAACAGCACTCAATAATAACCTCGCGCATCTACCGAGATGAAATGAAGAGGACATGTACATTTGACAATCACCTAGTGCATCTACCGAGGTTGTATGAAGAGGACAAAGGAACACTCGACGATCACCCAGCGCATTTACTGAGGTGATACGTAGAGGACAGGAACACTCGTCAATCATCAGGCGCATCTTCCGAGGTGATGCGACGAGGATAAAGAAATACTCGGTGA
>NW_021440760.1:0-340 GCF_001605985.2 Dendrobium catenatum | reverse complement strand
CTAAATATTTAATTAATCTAATTAATTATTAAGATTTAAATTATATTAATAATGCTAACTTAGATTAATTTATAATTTAAGAGGTCATCTAGGGATTGCTTTACATCTTATTCTAGTTATCTTCGTTGTTTTTCCTCGTCGCCAGTTCTTCGTGGTTGCTTCAGCTTCGAGTACAATGTATGCTTTCTCGTGATATGCATGTTTGTCTTTTGTCTTGCTTCGCATGATAGGAGCTCACTCATTCCTTCACCTCCTTCGAAGGCGTAGGATCGGAAGTCACGATGGGAGCTCACTCATTGCGTAGGATCGGAAGTCACGATGGGAGCTCACTCGTTGCGAA
>NW_021440759.1:0-367 GCF_001605985.2 Dendrobium catenatum | reverse complement strand
TCCCAGAACTATTCTCCGGCCGATATTTTGAACAGTACAGATCGGCCTGGACGATGTCCCTATCGGCCCGGACGATGCCTACAGAAAAACACATGGAGCAAATCTGAGCAAATTCTGGAGCAAAACTTCCACTGATCGTCCCAGGACGATCCCAGATCGTCCTAGACGATCCTGGAGCAGATTTTGATATTACATATTGGACGCTGTTTCCAGATTATTGGATGGTCCGTGCGAGGCTTCAGGGATGCTGGAAGCCTCGGCTACTCTACTGAGCTCGCTATTTGATTGTAATTTTCCGTTTACGCTTTTCTTTCTCATCTTCTGCTGTTGTAACCGTCGTTTCGTTTTATTAAAATAAAAAGTTTTT
>NW_021440758.1:0-274 GCF_001605985.2 Dendrobium catenatum | reverse complement strand
TATATAAATGCTACAGGTACTTCAGCTGTTAAGCCCCCAAATGAAGAAGAGTGTGGCCAAGTGTGGCTAAGTGATTTAATTTAAATGCTTATATATAACTGCTTGGAATGATTTTTATTATAAACTGCTTAGGATAACCCTGCAGGTGGTCTAGATTTTCTTTTTCTTTCTGTGATGTAAATGTGAATGTAAATGTAATGTAATAAAAGTTAAAAATGTGAAAGTGATTTTTGAAAATGGGATATTACATCCAATTTGGAATTTAAAGAAAGGA
>NW_021440757.1:0-920 GCF_001605985.2 Dendrobium catenatum | reverse complement strand
TCTCACCTAAGGAAGGGGAAGAGAGACAATTACAAATTTCACATCCACCCTTAGCTAAGTCTTGATTTGATGGAAGATGAGGGGGAAAATGTGAAAACTCATGTAATTAACAATTCTCCATGATGTAAATCTTATAAATAGATGTGGAATTTTATGTTGTAAGTAACCATATTTTGAAATGCAATTACGATTATTTACTCTTGTTGCGTCCTGGAGTATTCGCGGCGGTAGAGAAATATATAGTTTAACGTTTAGCATTGTACGAAGATCCAACACACAATCAGATAACTGAGAGGGTGTAGCGTTCATAAGAGACACCAGAGTTTTTACGTGGAAAACCCCTAAAAGGGGAAAAACCACGGGGCCTGGCCTAGTTTGAATGAATCCACTAGTATTTGCAGTCGATTACAGACGAGGCCCTTCTTAGGGAGAAGGCTTTAGCTTAATGTTACAAATGTACATCATATAAAACACATTATATTATGGGAGTTACAATAATCAACATAGACATGTTTGTTTAGTTGGAAGGGCCAATGTCGACAAGAGACAGAGGTCAGAAGGACCGTAATCAGAAGGAGACCGAGGTCAGAAAGACTGTTGTCTGTTAATGGAGGTCGGAAGGACCTAGTAGGCGACAGAGGTTAGAAGGACCGTAGTCGGAAAGAGACTGGGGTCAGAAAGATCGTTGTCTGTTGATGGAGGTTGGAAGGACCATAGTGGGCGACGGAGGTCAGAATGACCGTAGTCAGCAGGAGACTGGAGTCAGAAAGACCGTTGTCTGTTGATGGAGGTCGGAAGGACCATAGTAGGTGATGGAGGTCAGAATGACCGTAGTCAGCAGGAGATCGGGGGTCTGAAGGACCGTAGTCGGCAGGAGACCGGGGTCTGAAAGACCGTTGTAGTAGGGCGATACTTTGGTA
>NW_021440756.1:0-308 GCF_001605985.2 Dendrobium catenatum | reverse complement strand
AATACAAGCTAAAAGGCCTATTAATAGGCACCTAAGGATATACAAATAGCCACACACAAGCTATACAAAAAACAAACCTAAAAAATCTGGAATAAAATCTAACAGTGTAGGTGAAGGAAATACGATTGTTTTAGCGGTTAGAAGTTTTGCTATTTTTTGGAAAGGCTTTCGATGATCTTGTTAGAAGAGTAGATGCATTAGATCACACCTATATAAAAAAAGGTAGAGGTAAATCTAAAAAGATATGATTAGACATATTAAAATTATGGGATTTTTACATGTATAACACTTAAAACTATCATATTTAC
>NW_021440755.1:0-308 GCF_001605985.2 Dendrobium catenatum | reverse complement strand
AGTGGAAATTTCAAATAATATGGAAAAACTTTAGAAACCTATCTTGTAGAAAAAATTACTTTATTTTGATCTGATGAAGGTTAGAAATGTTGAATCTGGTGACGGGTGAATGTGTAGAGGTAGCTCCACTTCCTGTTCGGAATTCTGTTGCAGCTCAAATGAATGTATGGAAGAAAAAAGAAAACATCAAAGTTTCAGAATTACAATTAGATAATTTCTTATTTGAAGATGGAATGACTGTTAGATTGCATGAGCAAAATGCAATGGAAAATACAAAGAAGCTGAAAACAATGAGCAATGAGGAAGAG
>NW_021440754.1:0-1205 GCF_001605985.2 Dendrobium catenatum | reverse complement strand
AGTACACATTGGGTGTGGAGACCTAAGATGCATGATTCATAACTTACCATACCCGCATTGCATTCTACTTTTCCTAAGAAGGGGCCCAAACTTGTTTGGGTTCCTAAATCTGATTGTTGTTAAGTTTTGCAGGAGTGCTCTCACCAAAGACCTTATGGGAGAATGGGATAACTGGACATATGAAGGCTCGCAGCTCATACATGCTCAAACCTTCTGCTTTAATAATTCCTTGAAATGTGTTTTTATTTCAATGTGTTTTATTTCTGGTTTGTTTGTGTTTTTAATGTGTTTTGTTTTCACGCTTTTAAAAATGGCTTTCTATATGTTGAATCTTTTCAAGATTTTAGATTTTGGAGTTTTTAGGATTGGATTTAGCTTTTCTAAAATTGGTTAAAGGAAGAAACACCATTGATGGTTTCCCTCCTTCCGACCTTGTTTAGTGGTATGATTTTCTTCTCTAAAACAAAAGTCTAACTCACTTTAGCCAATGATTTTTGAAACTAAGATTCTTTTTATCTTGCTACAAAAAATCTATCTTATGCATAATATCCAAAGTTCTTATAGATCTCTCAAGTTATTTGAGATCTTGCCCTTGCACTGATCATATGATTCTTTAGTTTTGTTTTGTGGGTTATTCTTCCCTATGTTAGAGAGAGAGCTCATATTCTCTAATATTTAGAGGATATACTAACAACTGAGCTTCTTTTAAGTGTTTGCAAAAGGGCTTTTAGCTTGCAAGAATTAAAAATGAAAGAGGCCAATGACGCCAAATTGTGTGGGTGGAATTTTGAAAACAGGTTTTGAAAAATATTAGTTTTCTTTGAAAATTTTAAAATTTAGATTTAACTCTAATTCTAGAAGTCGAATCAACTCGTTCGGAAAAGTATATTACCCCGAAGGACGAAAATAAAATTCCATAACGGTGTTCAGACTTAGAATCATGAAATTCAGCTTGAATATCATGGCTATATTCTAAAGGGAACTTCACACGGCCCCGAGGGGACAAGGTAAAGTTCAACTAAATATCCAGTTATGATATTCAAGGGGGTATGATTATCGAATTCATATCCAAAGCCTTATCAGAGAAGGATGTATCTCCCCAAAGGGAGACAACACCTTTTAGTGATAATTCTCCTAATATGATAGCGACAATCGTTCTTTAACTTTTTCCCAAAGAAATTTAAGAAGATTTTTTTAAAGATTAA
>NW_021440753.1:0-640 GCF_001605985.2 Dendrobium catenatum | reverse complement strand
AAGCTTCTCTCTAAGGTTACAATTAATTTAGTAAAGTTTATTTATGAAGACATTATAAATTGTAATCCAATCGCCAAAAAACTTGCAAACAACCTAAGTACAATTATACACATTATTGTACAACATCCTCAGATGACTAAGTACCATCTTTATGCATCATATTAAGCTTTCATAATTGCAACTTGTCCTTGATAGACTATAACAAAAATTGTAATAATATTGTAAGTAAAAATGACTTAACATTATTCAAATTTAAATATATACTATCTCTTTCTGTCTACAAATCGAACTCACACTGCACATCGTGTGAGAACAAATTTGCTTCTTTGTATTAGCTAAAACTTTTGTGCATGATTAAATTAAATCCCACTTTTATAGTTATGATAACTTTAGGTACTAATCTGATCTTCTAGTTTTAACCATTGTGTGACAGGTTAGCAGTACTGTGTTGCTTCAACACCTGCTAGGAAAGTCCAGATCAAGTAAAGTGCCAATTAAATTATCAAAAAAGTTAATTTCAATATGCTTAATGTCCAAATTATATGATAGTAAATTATACTCTAAATAAACTATCTCAAAGAAAATTAAATTTTCTTCCAAATTTGTGAAGAACATTGATGTTCAATCAGCTTTACATTGC
>NW_021440752.1:0-262 GCF_001605985.2 Dendrobium catenatum | reverse complement strand
CCGTCTGTAAGCCGTAGCCTTGCGCTACCGTGTCCCAGTACCCGCATGCGCCATCTATGATTATGTATGTATGTTTAAGAAATTAATATTAATTATAATTTCATGTGATTTAAAGATTTGAGTATTGTATAAATAAATAAATAAATGTAGATAAAATTATTTTGGGTTCGATTCCCATCAAAACCCATAAGAAAAAAAAAATTTGTTTTTATATTTGTTTAAGATAAAATTAAAATGTTATATTTAATAAAATATAAATTAT
>NW_021440751.1:0-238 GCF_001605985.2 Dendrobium catenatum | reverse complement strand
ACCAAATAAGGTTCATGTACTAGAAAGTTTAAACAGCCACAACTCAGAAGGGTACAACTAAACAACTAAACAGCCAGAAGGGTACTACAAAAGTTTCAAGTTCTTAATGAAATACAACACAAATTCATTGTTTAAACTTTAAAGTTTCATATAATAGAACTTTCTCCAGCTTCTCTCTCAAGTTCATTTACTGCTAAAGTAAGGATATCTTCAATCACAACTTCAAGTTCAGGATCAT
>NW_021440750.1:0-227 GCF_001605985.2 Dendrobium catenatum | reverse complement strand
CTACGCTTGTGTTTGGGGCGGAAACAAGCGACATCGTGTGTCCTCGAAGCTTGTCGCACACAGTAGCCTTTTCTCATGTGCGTCTTTGGGAGAACCGAGAGGAGCCAAGCAAGAGCTTGTGTCTAGATGAGAGACCATGAGATTGCACAGAACGAGAGACCATGTGTCTTTGTGGGCTCCGAAAATTCGACCCCGGCCTCCGCCCGCTTTTTCTTTTTATTCGGCGA
>NW_021440749.1:0-216 GCF_001605985.2 Dendrobium catenatum | reverse complement strand
CGACTCCTGGCATATCTGCTGGACTCCATGCAAAAATATCCTGATTTTTACGTAGAAAATCTACGTATTCTCTCTTCTCCTCCTCCGAGAGCATGGATCCGACCTGCACTATTTTGGATGGGTGCTCATCTGATATGGAGACACATGTAAGGTCTTCGACAGGGGAGGCTCTCTTAGGGACGTCCTCATTTCGAAGGTCAAAATTCTCAATACTTA
>NW_021440748.1:0-361 GCF_001605985.2 Dendrobium catenatum | reverse complement strand
TGTGGAGCGAGCTCGTCTGATAGAGAATGATATGACACCTACTCAGCAGCGGTGGACTGCGAGTAGGAAGAGATTTGGAGGCGAGACTTCTGGCAGTGGTTCCTCTAGAAAGAGGAGATTTGTAGCTGGTTCTGGATCGGTTGACTCCAGGAGGAGCGGAGGGTCGTCTGGTACTGCTACCAGTACGACGAGTTCTGGTTCTGTGAGTATGGCACCTGTGTGCCAGAATTGTGGACGCCGACAGTTTGTCCAGTGCTACAGGATGGCTGGTCTGTGCTTCCGATGTGGTCAGCCAGGACATCAGATTGCTGAGTGTCCACAGATTGGATTTGATCGGCGTTCTGAGTTCCGATCAGAGGGT
>NW_021440747.1:0-267 GCF_001605985.2 Dendrobium catenatum | reverse complement strand
TCCTAATTTGAATTCCCCGACTGAAGAAGTTTCATCTTCTGACAATTTTCCTATGGTCACTGAAATAGCCACTCCTCCTGGGGACAATCCCCCCTATTCACCAAACATTGGCCCTGTTGCCCTGCCAAACAATCAGCCCATTTCCTCCCCTAACAGGTTTGCTCTTTTACAACCAGAGGATCCCCATGAGGATGAGCCCCCCGATTCTATAGTCCAACCAGCACAACTGAATATTATCCCACCCAAACAACCACCTGCGTCTAAACA
>NW_021440746.1:0-275 GCF_001605985.2 Dendrobium catenatum | reverse complement strand
ATTCAAAAGGTAGATTCTCCTTCAAACGTATGTCCCCTTTTCGGATTTTGGAATCTCCTCTAGTCATAAAAGAGGGAGGTTTGAATGCAAGACATAAACCTTTGCCGATTTCAGATAAAGGGAAAGGTATTATTTCATCTTTGAATGATAAGCGTAATTCTTTGTCGGCTATCATCTCTGGAGCTAATGATAAGGAGGCAACTTCTTCAGGAGGAAGTTTTACTGAAATTTTGAAGAAGAATATTGATATTAACAAAGATAATATTAATATCATA
>NW_021440745.1:0-1103 GCF_001605985.2 Dendrobium catenatum | reverse complement strand
CCGGTCCGACGCGTACGACGAGGCAGGAATCGCCTAAACTCTACTTCGGTGTTCGTGGCGCACCGGAAAACCGCTTATACACGCTTTTATTGAGCGTGGTGGGATGGGACCCCGGTGCGGCACCTACGACGAGGCGGGATCACTCATAAGTACCCCCGAGCGGGGGGAAAGAAAACTGTGCATTTTTAAACAGGTATCGTTAAATCCCGCGAAGGTACGAACTCTCTAAACTCAGATTCTCATGTCGTTATTTGCAGCAGACCGGAAAAACTCCTATACACTCCTTTATTGCGCGTGGTGGGATGGGACGACGGTCCGATGCTTACGACTAAGAGAGCAATCGCCTAAACTCTACTTCGGCGTTCGTGGCGCACCGGAAAACCGCCTATACACGCCTTTATTACGAGTGGTGGGAAGGGACCCCGGTGCGGCACCTACGGCGAGGCGGGGTCTTTTATAAGTACCCCCGAGCGGGGGGAAAGCAAATTGTGTCATTTAAACAGGTACCGTCAAAGACCTCATACACGCCTTTATTACGCGTGGTGGGAAGAAAAATCACGGCCGCGGTGTCCTCGTCAGAAGACACCTACCATACACGTCTTTATTGCGTGTGGTGGGAAAGGCCCAGTTTTCTCATAGTTTTCCCCTAAACAGGGGAGACGCCGGGAGGCTGCCGAAATTTTGGGTGAAATACTGCTACGCTCGGACCTGTTTTGAACTCAAAAGAACAAAAGATTTGGATTCGAGTTGAACATTTAAACTGGCACAAGATCTGACTTGGACCATAAAAGACTTGCACTCAAACAAGAACGATGGACTCGGGACCTAAATCAGAACAAAACTCAAATGATTAATAAAAGATCAAATTCAAATCAAAGTTGAAACCAAATTCAAATCAAGTCAAATATGAAATTACACTTACAAGAACTTCAGAAGGCTCTGAACAAGCACTAGAACATGTACTTGAACTTAAAGACTCGGACTCAAGGGACATAGAACTTGAGCTTGCATATTGAGCTTGGGGACTTGATAGAACTCCAATTTAAATAAATATAAAGTTCAAACTCAAACTAAATGTCAATTCCAAGTACAACTCGCTTGAT
>NW_021440744.1:0-224 GCF_001605985.2 Dendrobium catenatum | reverse complement strand
AGCAGTTATATGTTTGCATTTAGAATTAAATTCACCATTCACACTTGGCCACATTCCTTTTTTTTATTTGGGGGCTAAACAGCTGAAGAATCTGTAGCACATATATATATAATTATTAATTAGTTAGCCCCCTTTACTGCCCTACACGAATGTGGCCATCTGCAGAAAATCATATTAACAATTTAGGTCGCTCCTAACCTATGGGTAATCTAGTCGTTAATCAA
>NW_021440743.1:0-236 GCF_001605985.2 Dendrobium catenatum | reverse complement strand
ATGATAAGAGACATTTCACATTTGTCCATGTTTACTAGATTGTTTGTTTAAGATGTTTATGAATAAATTTAAGATTTGTTTGTTCAATAGGTTGTTTATTAAATACGTTCATGAATATATATAGTTCGTTAAGTTGTGCTTGTTTAAAGCTCGATAAACACTAAACGAATTGAACATGAACAAAATATGAACCAAACATGAACACCCTTAAATTAAATAAACTAAACATGAACACA
>NW_021440742.1:0-220 GCF_001605985.2 Dendrobium catenatum | reverse complement strand
GTTCAGCACGATAGTAGTATCGTACAGTATGATATTACAAAGTCAAGTTTAGTGCTTTTGTGTAGTGAGTGTGTGATGATCAGGAGCAGCCTTAGAATAATTTTTTTTATTTTTTATTTTTTTGTTTCTTTTTTTTTTGTTTTGGTTTTGTTTTGTTATTTTTTTATTTTATGCAGTTATATTTATGACACCTAATCTAGTCCTCAAGGTGCTAAAGATG
>NW_021440741.1:0-1898 GCF_001605985.2 Dendrobium catenatum | reverse complement strand
AAATGAGAAACAAGGAGAGGGAGGACATATGATTATTTTTGATGGAAATGGGGGAAAGGAGCTTTCAAGACAAATAAAGCCTCATTTTTTTTCATTAAATTATCATCTCCTTCCCAATATATAAGGTAAGGCCAGCCCTTATTTATGCAAAAGAAAAGGAAGGCTAAGATGACATAAATAGCCAAATTATTTTTCTACCAAGCCCTAATGTAATTCCTAAATGTCTGAACATAAGCATAAAATAAAAAAACAGGCAAAATAAGCCCAATTTCTTTTTGAGGCACCTTCAAACCTCAACTGGTAATATTTCTGTAAGTAGGGTTACTGCTATTATATCTGTCTTTTTGTGCCTGTCATATCTTGGACATAGCCTTCTCTTCACCAACATTATGAAACAAAGCCTTACTTTTGAGATCGTCACTATGGTGTCATTTGAGATAGCTTGCTTGCTGCTTCTTAAAGCAGTTGTTTAATATAATTTTGTTAGGCTTCGTTTGTGACGGCTTTCTTATTGTTGCTTAAAGCAGCTTTCAAGTACCAAAATTTTAATTTGTGTACTAAAAAGCTACTTTAAGAAGATGTAAGAAAGCCGTCCCGAATGAAGCTTTAATTAGAAATTTTTAAACTAAAAAACTACTTTAAAAAGTAGTAAAAAAGTTGACGCAAATTAAACCTAAATCCTTTGAACATCAACAACTCTTTATTCATTGGTGATAACCATACTCCCAAGTAGAACTTTAAATCTCCATCTACAAGGCCCAATGTTCACACCAATCATTTTGGATGATTATATTGACCTTCACTTGTCATATGAGAGTTGTCTCCAATCCATTGAATATAATCTATAAATTCAACTCATGGTCACAAGTATCCAACACTCTTACAAACTCATCTTTCTAATTAATATTCTTATTTCACTCAATACCTCATTTCATATCATTTATTTTTATGTTCAATTGTTCATATAATTTAGAAATTAATAGGCATTTCTAGAAAGCTAACTATTATGCTACTTCTCATCATAGCCTCCACCCTTCTTATTATAAATAAAAGCCACCATGCATTTGTGGAAAATTAAAAAATTTATGAAATTTTAAAACTTTGTACCATGAATGCTCCTTCCCCATTATTTTATCTGTAATCTCCTCCCTCCGAATATCTACTCACAACCTCTCCACCAAATCTCTTCTTTATCTCTTTCTAACTTGCATGAAGTTTCATTGAAAATGCACAAATTGGCCTATTGGAAGAAGTTGAGTGTCCAAATCCCGCATCAAATATACAAACGCCGCATCAGAAACACGAGTAATTCTACTTTCATTTTCTATAGATGATAATTCTCCCCGATACAACCTCAATCCCCATGTTTGGATAGATTTAGCTTCATCCCTTCGAAGAGTGCTAATAATTTAAAACAGGCATGAAAAACTATGGCTATCCAAGCCGACACCTGCAAGTTGTTATCCAAACTATGAAAAATGTAGATGAGACAATTATCATCTATAAAAAATGAAAGTATAATTACTCGTGTTTCCGATATGGCATTTGTATTTTGATGTGGGATTTGGGCGCTCAGCTTCTTCGAGTAGACTAATTTATGCATTTTTAATGAAACTTCATGCAAGTTAGAAAGAAATAAAGAAGAGATTTGGTGGAGAAGAAAGTGAGTAGAAATTAGGAGGGAGGGCATTGCAGAGAAAATGATAGGGAAGGAGCTTTCATGAACAATTATTACGTCCTCTGATCGGACGTAGAGCTACGTTCGGCCGCCAATAACATCTCGCTACGTGCTCTTACTCTTTACCGCGCGGCCCAACGACTTGACTCGGACCGGAACCAGGGAATGCTATGTTCGCGATTTTCTCGGTATTGCTTTGCAAAAACGAGAAATACCGCTC
>NW_021440740.1:0-276 GCF_001605985.2 Dendrobium catenatum | reverse complement strand
TTCAACCACGGAGTTTTTAAAACTGAAATAGAAAGTGCGGAAACGTAAAAAAAAAAAATAGTAAAGTAAATGACACCAGATTTATAGTGGTTTGGCCTATAATCAGACCTACATCCACTCCTCAGAGGCACCCTCTGAGTATTGCACTAATACCAATAGTGACTCTCCTTTTGCACCCACAGTAAGGTAGAGAAGCCTTTACCTTGATAATTTATTTCGTCCTGGACGAATAGGATTTCTACAATCACTCCCTTTCAATTTGATTTCTAAGAAAAG
>NW_021440739.1:0-563 GCF_001605985.2 Dendrobium catenatum | reverse complement strand
AGATATCTTTTATATTGCTTTCTAAAGCATATTTTGTGCTAAAAGGTGTTTTAAATAGTAGTAAGAATATTGTCCCAAACGGAGCTTATATGGGAGTTTATCTTATATCTGAAAAGCTCTAAGGCATATTTCATGTATTTAAAGAGATATAAAATCATATAGCTTCTCTCATATTCTCTCTTATTCTCTTTCCCTACTTTTCTATTTTTTATTGCAGATTATACAAGTAAGATATGGCTATCACCCACATATAATTTTGAATACAACATTATATAAAATTCTTTTGTATTAATTTATTATTAGTAGTATATTAAAATTAAAATTTCATATATATAATTGGTGTTATGTAGCTTCGTTTGGGATGACTTTATCACTGTTTTTTAAAGTAGTTTTTTTAATATAAAAATTAAAATTTGAGTCAGCTTTAAAAAGCTGTAAAAATCAGTCTCAAATGAAGCCTTATGATTTGTTTGTAACAATTATCTTACTGCTTCTTAAAACTGCTTTTTAGTGGATCCCAATAGTGCCACGTCAGCACCAAGTTTCATAATAATATTATAATA
>NW_021440738.1:0-299 GCF_001605985.2 Dendrobium catenatum | reverse complement strand
AAGCTCTTAAGGGATCATTGGGTCAACTAAGGTTGACCCGGTCAACTAAGTTGACCCAAGGGCTGGATTTGGGTGCAATTAATTTGGTTTAACATTTAAAATTTATTGGAAGAGGTTCCAAATAATTTGGAGTTCACTTGGTTTGAAATTGACATTTGAGCCCTAAGGGGTATTTTGGTAATTTTGACCCTTGGTCAACTGGGGGTCAAAGTGGGTCCAAAAAAATACAGTTTATTGATCACCATGTCAGGATTAATGGTCTGGAAGTGACTAGAGGCTTTGGTGAAGGCTCTAAGGTT
>NW_021440737.1:0-1317 GCF_001605985.2 Dendrobium catenatum | reverse complement strand
TCAGTTTGTAATGTATTTTTTCCCTTTCTTGAGTCAAATGTAATCTTTGTGGTACCTAATGCTAAGTAACCCTTCACACACACACACTTGGGTGATTTTTTTTCTGTCTGACTTAGAGTTTTTTTGTTTTGCTAACATCATCCAGGATGATCCAAAAATCATCCTAAACGAACGATCAAAAATAGAAACCTTAATTAGGGCATTCTGGTTAGGGTAGTCATCATTAACCATATCATCCTGGATGATTTTTATATCGGCCGGGATGATATGCTCAAGTAAAAAAGAATCAGCCGCCACATCTATTTAGGTAGTTTTATTTTTTAATCATCATCCAGGACGATGTCCCGGATGATGGGGTTCAATTATGCCTAAATTAATCAGATGATTAAGGAAAGTAATTAAGGTTGATTTATTCGATCATATCTTACTGGACGATCTCAAGATTGGTCAGGACAATCAGTTCAAAAACCTTGATTCTCCTAGAAGACCAAAAATCTTACATAATCTATTCAGAGCAATGTTTTGGATGATTTTGCATATATTTGAACTACTTAGCCATGATGTTGGTTAGATCAGCTTGGACGATCAAGTTATTTTATTTTCATCCAGACTCCCATCCAAGGCGATATTCTGAATGATATTCCTTGATTTGTACTAATCATACAGGATGATATATTATCATCGTGGATGATAGGAAAAATTTTTTTCTAATCATCTCAAGTCATCCGGGCTGATTGAGCTTAATTTGTACTGATCGTATAGGACGATAATAATATCGTCATGGATGATAAAGTCAGTTCTTGAAAATCTATTTAAAGGACTCATGTTTTCTTAAGCATAAGGGTCTTTTGCTACAGCCTTGACCCGAGAGAGTGTAGAGGAGAGGAAGAGAGAGGGAGGAACTTGTGAGGGGGAGCATGTGAGAGGGTTTCACAAGGGTTGCTCCAAGCAAGGGTCCAAGGTGTCTTCTCCAATCATCGTTCCTCATTCTTGGAGACTCAAGTGAGATATTCTTCAGTAATTGATCGAGGTTCTCTATCTGCTTCATAAGGAAGCAAAAGAAGTCAGTTCTTTGCACACTGGGTTTGGTGAAAAGGAGTGTTTTGTAAGGACTTCTCTGCCTAGTTGTGGGGGCTAAAGGAGAGACACTAAGTTAGTGTAATACTCGAAGGGTGTCTTTAAGGATTGGACGTAAGTCAAGGTTTGACCAAACCACTATAAATCTGGTGTATTCTTTCATTTGTTTTTACTTACACATTTAATTTCCACACTTTGTTTTTCGTGTGGTGAATTGTGTTCTGGTTTGAGTTCATGATT
>NW_021440736.1:0-234 GCF_001605985.2 Dendrobium catenatum | reverse complement strand
AGTTCTGAAAATTTAAAGTGCATGATTGTCTGGACTTTTATACATATGAGCAACCCTTTGAAATGACTGGAAATAGTTCTGCTAATGATTATTTATGGGAGATAGTAACTTTTATCAAAAAAAAGAGCTCATAATCAATATCCACACTACTATTGGAAAGTCGCCTGAGATTTCACTAAAACAAATTCCTGATGTTAGATATTGAAAAAAATATATATCAAAACTCTTCATTTA
>NW_021440735.1:0-203 GCF_001605985.2 Dendrobium catenatum | reverse complement strand
GATTTTTCCATTTATCAAATTTTATTTTTTTATTGCATTTCACATTGCTATAACTGCTTGGTGAGAATTTTATTTTGGTACTTTATTGTGCAATTTAAAATTTCATCACCACTATTGCAATGGTTTTTAATGACTAACTTCTACTTCAAATTAGTTATGTTATTTTTTGAAAATTATATAAAAAAAAAATTGAACTCTTATTT
>NW_021440734.1:0-268 GCF_001605985.2 Dendrobium catenatum | reverse complement strand
AATGATGCATTGATTTTTTGTTGCATGCATGTTGAATAGACCGCTAATTAATTTAGGAAACAAATTATCTTTTGCACTTTTAAAAATGGAAATCTTATGAGGAAATTAATACTACGGTTGTTCTTTGATCTAAAATGTTTGTTAACCTACTTTTAGTGTTGGTTCTTCCCTTGGATGACCATTTGGCAATCAGGGTCAACCATCCTCTCTTGACACCAACATATCTCTATTGTGATGTTCTAAGATCTTTTGTTTTCTGTCTGTTGAA
>NW_021440733.1:0-314 GCF_001605985.2 Dendrobium catenatum | reverse complement strand
TATTGAGCTTTACGGACCTTTGAACTGTTTATTGATTATTTTACTGTGGATTTAGGAGTTTACTATTTCTTATTGATACTGTTTACGCATTGACTATTGTTACTGAACTGATTACTGTTCATGCATTGATTTTCTTATCTGCATTGAATTAATGATCATGTGGAACTGACTGCTATGATTTGTGATTTGATTGATTGACATGCATATTGCTGTCGTACTGTGCTTTGATTTCAGTTATAGGTATTAGGTGACCTGCTGGGCTTTTTAAAGCTCATTAGATGTGGTTAATATTTTCAGGTCAGGGCAAGAGAGCA
>NW_021440732.1:0-388 GCF_001605985.2 Dendrobium catenatum | reverse complement strand
CACTTGACCATATTCGAAATAGTGAGTAAAGAGTAAGAAAAGGAAAGAGCGAACTGTCTGCCTGACCAGATTGAAACAGCAGAACAGAAGGAGAAAGAAAGAGGGAGTCCCACATCCACCTGACCATATTCGCAACAGCGAATGGGGAAGACTCAATGCTCACCTGACCAGATCGAAACAGTGAACAAGAGTAGAGTAAGGAAACGACTGTCTGCCTGACCAGATCGAAACAGCAGAACAGTAGGAAAAAGAGAAACATCCCACATTCACCTGACCAGATCGAAACAGTGAATGGAGAAAAGACTCAAGACTCACTTGACCATATTCGAAACAGTGAGTAAAGAGTAAAGGAAGGAAAGAGCCAACTGTCTGCCTGACCAGATCGAAA
>NW_021440731.1:0-790 GCF_001605985.2 Dendrobium catenatum | reverse complement strand
AGCATGACGGAGAAACCCTAGATCGCCTCCAAATCGCCTCTGATGTATATATTACAAGCCAAATTTCCACAGTGTGTAGGTCCAATCGACATATATATATACCCAACATAGGGCATCTTCTTTTTATGATATAGTTAATATGAATTAATTTTCTTTTAAGTATTACAAAGTTTTCAACCATTTATGAATAGCTTTTTCTCTATCAAAGCTTTATAATTACAGCAATACAGCTTAAAGCATATTCCTGCAAAAATGTTTATTGTTAGCTATGATAATAAGTGCTACTAATTTTGTAGCTATTCAAATTGTAATAATTTTCAGTCAAAAAAATTAAAAAAAAAAAATCTATTAGATTTATTAGCACAGAAAAGACATGTCAATATTTCTGATGGCTCTCAATTGCTTCTCAGCATAGCAAAATTTCTTAGGGAATTTAGACTAATACAACAACAACAACAACATCAAGCCTTTATCCCACTACGTGGGGTTGGCTACATGAATCCATTTTTCTCCATTGTGTCCTATTAAAAGTCAAATACTCGTTTAAATCTAATAAAGAAAGTTCATTCCTAATATTTTCTAACCAAATCTTCTTAGGTCTACCCCTACCTTTCTTAACATAATTCAAATTTAATACCTCTACTCTCCTAACCGGGTCATCGGAAGGCCACAGTTTTATGTGACCAAACCATCTAAGGCGACTCTCTCTAATCGTATCTTCTACTGTGGAGCTACTCCAACTTTTTCATGTATTGCTCATTTCGTATCCTATCTCTAAGGGTAAAGCCAC
>NW_021440730.1:0-263 GCF_001605985.2 Dendrobium catenatum | reverse complement strand
CATTATCCATTCCCCCACCATCCGCTTTAAGTGCTAGGTGGTGAAATTCCATGTTTTAAATATCAAACTTTCCAATATTTCCCAAATATTTCATACTCCAAATTCTCAAATTCTCCAAATTTCCAAATCCAATCATCGCTGCTACTATATGCCGGATAACACGTATCTATACGTATCTGATTGACGACTAGCCTTAATCGAAAGTTCTCTCTCGTGATCGTGATCGGGGGGCTTGCGCCTATAGGAAACCAGAACTCAGATCA
>NW_021440729.1:0-541 GCF_001605985.2 Dendrobium catenatum | reverse complement strand
TTGTTGATGGATTTTCTTTGTTGGAGGCCTTGAATGCCTTATAACATATAAAATAGATATTCCGGTCAACGCTTTGATCATATATCTATTTGATATTTCGAGCAATGTCAACTCCTATCTATCCATATAGAAGGATCGGGTTCGAACTACGTTCATTTATTGACCCGCGCATATCCCTAGACGTCACATGTGCTCATAACACACTCGCCGGGGCCCATGCGGGTATTTGGGGGCATTTTATAATTATTTGTTGAACCTTGTCGACTTTTATTTTCATGCTTAGGAAGATCAGATTCAAATTTATTGACTCGCGCGGTATCCCTAGACGTCACGTGTGTACCCTTAAAACGCTTGCCGAGGCCCATGCGGGTTTCATGATTGCCCTTACCCATTTTGTGTACCTATGTGTATACAAATTAATGTGCATGTGCGGGGGCATTTTTAGATGTATGACGGATCTTCTGCATTAGTTCCTGGAAGCTTAGACCTGCTGTAGTTTTCCTAGTTGAACTGAGGTTCACTCACCCCATCTTTGAAAATG
>NW_021440728.1:0-270 GCF_001605985.2 Dendrobium catenatum | reverse complement strand
ACAGCAAAGGGCATTGTTGCTGTTATAGGATGCACTTAACTTCTACGAAGTGTGTCCAATAACAACAATGCTGTTGACCTCGATTTTAGCTCGAGTGTGTTCGAGCTCGTTTGGTCGATCCAATTGAACCCAGTCGAGCCCAATTTGAGCTCGAATCGACCCGATTCAAGCCGGATCGAACTCGAACATGTTCGATTAGACTCAATTAGTTGTTTTTTATCGCGTCGTACCGGATTTGATTTAAATTGTTCGTTATTTTGAACTCAATTT
>NW_021440727.1:0-1639 GCF_001605985.2 Dendrobium catenatum | reverse complement strand
ACTCAGCCTTCATTTCAACAATAGAACCCAAAAATATAGATCAAGCACTTTCAGATGAATTTTAGATTTTGGCTATATAAGAAGTGTTAAATCAATTTGTATGAATTAAAGTTTGAGAATTAACTACAAGGCCAAAGAATCAAAGTGTAGTTGGAACTAAGTGGGTATTCAAAAATAAAATGAATGACTCAGGAGTAGTCATTAGAAACAAGGCAAGATTATTTGCTGAGGGGTATAATCAGATTAAAGGGATTGATTTTGATGTGATTTTGCCCCTGTAGCTAGACTTGAATACATTAGGATTTTCTTAGCCTTTGCATGTTTTAGAGGATTTAAACTGTATCAAATGGATGTAAAAAGTGTATTTTTAAATGGGGTAATTCAAAAGGATGTTTTTATATAACAAGCTCCAAGTTTTGAAAATTTTAAATACCTAAATCATTTTTTTCAAATTGAAAAAGGCATTATATGGATTGAAACAGGCACCTAGGGCTTGGTATGAGAGATTGAGCACCTTTCTACTTGGAGATAAAATCACAAGGAAGGTGGTTGGGTCAGGTATGATTGAAAATCTTAAGAATTTTTACATTGAAAATGTGTTATTGGTAGAAGGCTTAAAGCATAATTTGTTAAGTATAAGCCAACTAAGTGATAAAGGATATTGTGTAAAATTTTTTCCAACTAGTTGCATATTCAGCCTATATGCAAATGATGTTTTGAATGGTATAAGGGTAAACATCGTGTATATGCTATATTTGAATTGCATTAAAACTTCTATTACTTTTTGTTTAAAAACTATTTCTGATGAGTCATGGCTTTGGAATAGGAGACTTTGTCACTCTAGCATGAAAAACCTTAGGAGGATTACCCAAAAGAACCTAGTGAGAGGTATACCAAAATTAGACTTTACTAAGAACCACCTTTGTGTTCATGTCAATTAGGAAAACAAGTGAAGTCCCTTTTTCAGTCCAATAAGGATCTTAGAACTAGTAAGCCATTGGAGATTTTGTATATGGATCTTTTTGGACCACTTGGAACTGTAAGTCTAGGAGAGAAGGTATACAGTTTTGTGATTGTGGATGATTACTCTAGATTGACGTGGGTTAGGTTTCTATTTAATAAGAGTGAATCATTTGAAAAATTTAGAAACTTTTTTACTTGGATTCAAAGAAAGCTAGGATGTGAAATTATGACTACACAAAGTGATCATGGAGGAGAATTTGAGAATGAAAGATTTGAAGATTTTTGTAAAAAAAATAGAATTGATAACAACTTTTCTACATCTAGAACCCCTCAGCAGAATGGGGTAGTCAAACGAAAAAATAGAACATTAATAAAAGCCGCTCGAGCCATGTTTGCAAAATACTCACTTCCTAAAATTTTTGGGCTGAGGTGGTTAGCACTGCATGTTATATTCTGAATAGAGTAAATGTGAGATCTAAATTAAATAAAATACTCTATGAGTTGCTAAAAGGAAGAACACTTAATTTGTTACATTTGTATGTTTTTAGTTGCAAGGTGTTTATTCATAAAAATGGAAAATCTGCCTTAAAAAAATTTGATCCAAAATCAGATGAAGGAATTTTTGTAGGATACTCAAGGGTTGGAAAATCTTATAGAGTATTCAATAAAAGATCTT
>NW_021440725.1:0-214 GCF_001605985.2 Dendrobium catenatum | reverse complement strand
TAAAAGTCAAATTCTCGTTTAAATCCAATAAAGAAAGATTATTTCTAATATTTTCTAACCAAGTCTTTTTAGGACCATGCTTCTATTTTTCTTAACATAAGTCAAATCTAATACCTCTACTTTCCTAACCGGGTCAGCGGAAGGCTGTCGTTTTATGTGACCAAACCATCTAAGGTGACAGAAGATGTGATTTTCTAGAGAGAGAAAGAGTTTG
>NW_021440724.1:0-826 GCF_001605985.2 Dendrobium catenatum | reverse complement strand
ATAATAATAATAATAATAATAATAATAATATTACTAACATTATCATTATTATTATATCTAATAATGATAATATTCATCAAATCCACCTTAAGAATTTGTCGGGTTGGGTATGCAGGTGGAAGGCGATGGGCTACAGGTAGTGGGGATTCGGGTATGAGGCTAGGTCGGCAGGGCTCGGGCAAGAGGTATGTTTACAGGATATGGCCGAAGAAGCGTGTACAAGGGAGAAAGTTACCTTCTCACCGAGCTCCAGTCCCCGCTTCTAACCAAAATGTCGTAACTTCCTATTTAACAGGAAGGGGACGTCGAAGATGGAGAGAGGCCGAACAACAATGGGGGAGAAAGGGTTCGGCTAGAGGGAGAGCAAGGTAGGGAGGCTTCTCTGATCTCTCTCTCTCTCTGGACCAAACAGCCAACTAGTCAAGCATCCACTTCCCAATCAGTTATTAGATCTCCACTTGCTCATTACCATTCAGAAAGATAAGCATCCATGTATTGATCATCCTATTCAATCATATACATCATTGATCTTTTTTTTTTTTTGGATATTTTTTGTTATGTTTTTAGTTTCTATTCCCAAGACCATGTCAAGAGGCCCTAAGAATTCCTATGGAAATGTCTTTGGATATTGAAATGGCCACATTAGTCAATTGTTACAGATGGAATTTTGTTTAACGTTGCTCCAACATTAAAGTAGTCCCTTATTGATGGATTCACATATTGAGGGGATTTGCATCATCAAATTTCATCCCAATAGATATATTTATTGGTATGAAGCTTGATTAGTCGTCAAATCATTTATTTATATTTATGAGATTGATTGTTT
>NW_021440723.1:0-236 GCF_001605985.2 Dendrobium catenatum | reverse complement strand
ATTTAAGATATTAACCATATAATATTATATCAATTTTCTTATTATTTTATAAAGCTATTTTTTAGTAAAAAAAATTCTTGCACTAAATTTTTTTATTAGAAAGTTACTATAAAAATAGTAAAAAAATTATCTCAAACAAAGCCTAAATAATAATTTTCAGTTTATCGGGTTGACCTGACCCAACTCATGAACACGTGATTAAGCGAGGATCGCAAACCCGAACGCGCGAGTATGAA
>NW_021440722.1:0-295 GCF_001605985.2 Dendrobium catenatum | reverse complement strand
AAAAATCAACTTGCAGACATTTTTACAAAACCTTTAGAATTTGATACCTTCAGTACTTAAAAAACAAGGCTTGGTATAATTGATTTGAATGCTTAAATAAAAATGTTTTTGCAACATTGATATTTATGTTTTTCTTAGTTTATTTGTTTTTTGTTTTGTTATGAATTTTGTGATTTTTTGAGTGCTTTGAATGAGTTTAATTTAGAGTCTGTGGTTTTGTCTTTGTTTTCTATGTTTTGAATGTTTTGTTTGATTTTCTTCAATTAAAATTCAAAAATTGGTAGAAATCGTCCGG
>NW_021440721.1:0-397 GCF_001605985.2 Dendrobium catenatum | reverse complement strand
CCAAAGTTTGAAGTTCTTTGAATAAGACATGCTTTGAACTAGAGGAGCCATTCTTAACAAATTTTTTAATCTTTTTTAAGATTAGCCTTTTTAAAATTCAAGCTAATAGCTGATGGGGGAGAGGAAGAATAATGGAATGTATTATGATTACCATTTCCATTATATTCAGCCGCCAAGGTAGTTGTTGATAAATCATTTTTGACTCCCTGAATTTCAGTAAAAAAAGGAGATACGGATGTCTTTGAAGGAGTTTGAGCATCCTCTATTACAGCAACCGAATTCTTTGTATTTGTTGGAGAGGAGACCGGTTTTAGAGCCTCTATATCTGAGATTTTAAAAACCGGTGAATCAGCTTTCTTTTCAACTTCTGATTTTTCAAAATTTAAATTTTGAATAT
>NW_021440720.1:0-1654 GCF_001605985.2 Dendrobium catenatum | reverse complement strand
TAACATAATGACATAATGTTATATAATTTTTTTATCACAAGTAATTAACATTCAAATTGCTACAAAATATTTAAGAATCGCCCAAAGGTTGATTAGTCATTTTGTACTATTGGATATAAATTAATATAATAATTATGTCATTATGTTAATAGATGATATAATAAATAATTAAATTAATATAATAATTTGATGATCGAATCTAGCCTTTAAACTAAACAAAAATTCAACCCAATCATACATCTACTCAAATATTTAATATTAAATCCATAAGTGAGTTTAAAAATCACATTTATAAAAAACTTCATATTCAATATATATATATATTATATATATTCTAAAATAATATAAATAATTTCAATATTTTAGTTTAGATATACTTATATAATATGAAAATGCTACAAAATATTAATTATAAATATATATATTCATGTTATAATCAATATTAAATATAAAATATATTTTTTTAAAAAAATAAAATTATATAATTAAATAAAAGAAAATAATTAATAGAAAATATATTGCTCATGTGTAATTTAATTATATTTATTATATAAAAAAATAATCTCTGCTCTGTGTGTCGCATGTATAGTCGAAACTGAGAAAGTTGAGACTCTCTTAGTTTAATCTACATCATCCTAATAAAATGCTGCATTATTTTTGTCTATATAAGCTTTTTCCCTGCTTAAAAGACACATATGTACATGCATGGCCATGTATAATAGTCATTTTTAATCTCGTTATTCTAAGTATATAAATTTTAAATTTTTATTTATTAAGTTCAAATTTAAAATAAATTTATTAAATTTATTTAAAAAATATTACCAAATGTTTTGTAAAACCGTCATCGTTGCCGACTAACCCGTCCTTACACTTTCTGAACTGACAGTCCTACTCCCCTGTATTTAGGCCCAAACTTTTAAATTAAATTCGAACGGCAGCGAACCAGTTCATCGGTCAACCTCTGTTGAACCTCGTTTCAAGTCTGATATTTTAAAGCATTGTAAACAATACTCAAAAGAATTCCAAAATTGAAAAAAAACAAATGTAAACACAAAAATTCTAGACTCACTTCGTTTGGATACTTATTATGCTTCTATAAATCCATTTTAAAATTAATATTTTAATTGTTGTTTATCCTTATAACTATATTCTAATTAAAAAATGCCTTTAAAATAATTAATAACTATTAGTTCTCAAACGAAAGCTTCAAGAATATGCCAAAAAAAATAACCTAATAACAATGGAAATTTTACATAAAAGCCGTGCAATTGTGCCCGCTTAGGATTATCCTTCTCTTACGTTGCTGGTTTTGCATCTAGTTTTGGTAGGCTCTGTGGATGTGTTATCGTATTATGCCATGCATTTGCGGAGGGTTCTTTTTGGTTGCTGGGATAGTTGGTTGCTGCCAGCGACGATGATGTTTAAAATTTCTTTGATACTCTCTCTTGGATGATCTTCGGGCAGCCCGGGATCTTTTCGTGTGAACTTCATTGAGTCCTGGCATGTTGGATGGTTTGCTTCCTACTAGTTAGTTCTCTTTTGAGTTTTTGGATGTATTTTGGCCTCTTGGTATGGCTTACTAGTGAATTGCAGAGTTGAGCCCCTTGCGGCATTGGTTGCCAAATTGACCATCCATAAGTTAGGAAGGTCATTC
>NW_021440719.1:0-279 GCF_001605985.2 Dendrobium catenatum | reverse complement strand
GGATCCGACCTCTTACACCCATTCCGGCTTCAGACTAGAGCTATGGGAATTGCGCTCCCCAATGCTGATTTTGCTGAAGTTGGTTGATTTGGAGTCATCCTTCGTGGCTTTAGATTTTGGAGCCTACGAACATTTGGTAGTTACTCGAGGCTCAGCTTCCCACTAGAACCTTGATTCTCCAGTCATTTTGGAGAACTTTGTAGACTACGATCACTCGAACTGGTCGAGTCAAATTGGCCTTCGTTCTTCCTACAGTCCCTACTGACGGGTTGACGAAGT
>NW_021440718.1:0-3268 GCF_001605985.2 Dendrobium catenatum | reverse complement strand
AGACTTACTTCAAATAGGCAAATTAACTGGGATGGTCATGTGGGGAGAAAACTTGCTCCACATAGCGGATCGAAACTGGCAAACTAGGATGGTGCCATGAACGGCGTACTCCACCACTAGCAAGTGGTCATGTGGGGAGGAAACTTGCTCAACAGAGGACCAAAATTAGCAAACTAGGATGGTGCTACGAAGGGCGTACTCCACCACTAGCGAGTGGTCATGTTGGGAGGAAACTTGCTCCACACAGAGGACTGAAACTGGCAAACTAGGATGGTGCCATAATGGGCATACTCCAGCACTAGCAAGTGTGAATCAGGATAGTGCCACGAAGGGCGTACTCCACCATTAATCCCTAAGTCAAATGCTAGGGTGGTGCCACGGATGGCGTACTCCACCACTAGCAGGTGCGATCCTAAGGGAGGGGACGGTCCTGCCCTAAGGAGAAGGTGAAGAGCATTAAAAAGAAAAACAATTTAAAAAGGAATGAACCGGGTTGCAAATCAAGAAGGAAAATTTCATTAATTGACATAACGAGCTACATCAAGCATAGTATTTCTTAAGGAAATGCCCATTGACAGTTAGCATTGGGTGATTTCCTTTATAATCTACTAACTGATACGATCCTCCTTTGTAGACAGTCTCTATGACGAAGGGTCCTTCCCAAGTGGGTTCAAATTTGCCTCCCAACTTTCGATGGGCTAAGATAGGCCTCTAAAGGACCAACACCAAGTCTTCCGCTTGGAAGGTCCTAGGTCGCACTAGCTTATCATGGGCTTGAACCATACGGGACTTATATAACTCTAAACTTTGTTGGCTTGGAGACATCGCTCTTCAAGGCCTTCGAGTTCTTCCAACCGCAGTTTTGCATTTTGTTCATTTGTAATCTGATTCTGAACTGCAATCCTAGGCAAAGGGATTTGTATTTCCAGGGGTAGAATGGCCTCAGATCCATACACTAGTGCAAACGGGGTGGATTGGGTCGGGGTTCTATAAGTGGTAAGATAATCCCACAAAGCTTCCACCAACCGCTCATCCCACTGTCGTTTGTTATCATCAAGGGTCTTTTTAACAATTTGCGCCAAGGTTTTGTTGAAGGCTTCGGCTAATCCATTTGCCCGAGGGTAATAGATCGTCGAGTATCTCCAATCAATATTATGGCGTCTCATAAAATTATTGATTTTTTGTAGACTTGAATGCAGACCCATTATCGGATATGATTCTGCGGGGTACGCCGAACCGATATACGATATGGTCACGAAAGAATTTTAAGACATGGTGTGATGTTACATTGCATAGGGCAATTGCTTCCGCCCACTTTGAAAAGTAATCAGTCGCTGCTAATATGAAACGATGACCTCTCGCGGATGGAGGGTCAATCGACCCAATGATATATGTGCCCCAACTCTCGAAGGGCCACGAAGCTATCGTAGGGTGTAACACATTAGGCGACTGATGTAAAACCACACCATGGACCTGACATTGATGACAGTGCATTGCAGTATTCATACAATCGTCAATCATTGTAGGCCAGTAGTATCCAAGTCTTTTAATTTTCAATTTCATTTTTGGACCCGATTGATGTGCACGGCATAGTCCCGAATGAACCTCATTAACAATCTTTAGGGCTTCTCGCTAGTCTAAACAGCGCAGCCACATGTGATCGAAGGACCGACGGCATAAGAAATTTTTGACTAGTGCATAAGATAGGTCACGTTTCTTAATTTGGTTGGATAATGATTTATCCTGGGGAAGCTTCCCTTCTTTAAGGTAGTCGATTAAGGGTCATCTCCAATCGCCTTATTCGTCGGTTGTAGAAGAGGCAGAAAGGATCTGAAGGGGAGTCTTACTAATGTGTTCCAAATCTATAAGAGAAAGGGTCTTACGACCCTGTATCTCTACAGGGATGGAATCCTCCTCAGGACATGCAAATTCCTTTGCAAGTTTTGCTAAGGCATCCGCTGCGGAGTTACTTCCACGGGGAACCCTATACAAAGTGGCGGTAGGAATTTGTTCCAACAAGTGAAGTGTGTACTGGTGGTATCTTAGGAGATTATGATTCAAGACTTTATAGGTTCCGGCCACTTGGTTAATCACCAATTGGGAATCTCCAAAGATCTTAATCTCTTTAATTTCCATTAGAATTGCAAGTTCCAAACCGGTTATCAGAGCTTCGTATTCAGGTTCGCTATTTGTGCAGGGCTCCGATAAATGGTAGGAAAAATGCATCATTCCTTTTTCTGGTGTTATAAAAATTAGACCGACTCCAGCCTTTCCAGGAATTATAGATTGTTGGGTCGCATTCCTACGGGAGGATGCTGCTCCATCAAAATACAATTCCCAGACGGCCTCGTCAGACTCCCTCAAACTCATGATTTGTTCGTCAGGTAAATCATCGTTCAGAGGAGAATCTGCCGGCAGCGGGTGTGCTGCCAGAAAATTGGCAACGGCTTGTCCTTCCACAGCATGAAGAGGAGTGAAAGTAATCTCAAATTGCAGCAATATCATAGACCAACGGGCTAAACGTCCTGACAACGTAGGTCGAGTCATAAGATATTGCAAAGGATTAACTCTTAAAATCAAGCTGACTGAGTGGGAGAGCATGTAGTGCATCAGTTTCTAGGCTGCAAAAACTAAAGCAAGACAATGCTTCTCTATTGATGGGTATCGCATTTCAGTAGGAAGAAGTCTTCGAATAAGGTAATAGAGATCATTCTCCTTCCCTTCGTTGTTGACTTGAGCCAACAGGGCACCTAAAGACTCATATAAGGCTGCAGTGTAGAGAATTAATGGCTTTCCCGGAATTGGGGCTGCCAAAATTGGTGGGTTAGAAAGGTATTGTTTAATGTTATCGAAAGCATTTTGGCACTTCTCGTCCCATACAAATTTAGTGTCTTTTTTTGCAAGGACAGAAAAGGGTTGACATCTCCTGGAAAGATTAGAAATAAACCTCCTTATATACGTCAATCAACCTTGTAGAGACCTTAATTGGGTAAGGCTCTTAGGAGATGGCATATCTAAGATGGCTTCAATTTTAGCAGAGTCGATCTCGATTCCACGATGCCTCACCACGAATCCTAAGAATTTCCCTGAGGTGAAGCCAAAGGCACACTTCAAGGGGTTCATTTTCAAATCGTTGTGGCGCAATCGTTCAAATACAACTCTTAAGTCATATAGGTGAGGCTCTTTGACCTTGCTCTTGACAACTAAATCGTCAATATAGCACTCAACTTTATTATGAATTAAGTCGTCAAAGATACGGGTCATGGCC
>NW_021440717.1:0-233 GCF_001605985.2 Dendrobium catenatum | reverse complement strand
AATGAGGGGTCTATTTATAGATTTCTGGAGTGGCATGCCCCATAAATAGGTGAAAAATCAAGGGTAAATAGGAAATGGTTGGATGGATGGCCGATTTTGAATCCCTTGATCATGAATAGTTTTATGGACATTTGAATGTCTTAGTGATGTCGAATTTTGGTAATCTTAGGCTCGTTGGATTCATCTCGTCGAGCCGCTCGATTTGACTATAAGCACATTATGTTTGAAAAATA
>NW_021440716.1:0-231 GCF_001605985.2 Dendrobium catenatum | reverse complement strand
GAGTCAAATTAAGCCGCAGGCTCCACTCCTGGTGGTGTCCTTCCGTCAATTCCTTTAAGTTTCATCCTTGCGACTATACTCCCCCTGGGAGGCTGATCAGCGGAGGTTCTTCATTTTCCACCATTTGTTTCTCTCACTAGAGTGGTTTAGAGAGAGACGCTCTGGGCATGGCGGGGGGGGACAGGCGGTCTCCTCCCCGCTCCGGCGGGGGTGGCGGTGAAGGTTCGGGTG
>NW_021440715.1:0-874 GCF_001605985.2 Dendrobium catenatum | reverse complement strand
AGATTCTGTATGTGTCAGGGAAATCTGAAATGAGCTCCGAAATCTGAAAATAAGTTATGTTCCGGAATTCTGAATATCTGTTCTGGTGCTATAAGCACAAAGGGAGGCATAAGGGGCCAGAATCCGTTGAGATTCTATCAGGGTCAGGGAATCTTATGTTTGATATCTGATAATCTGTTCTGTGACTTATCTGGTATATTTTATGAATTATCCGATATATGATTTCTGATTTCTGTACGATTCTGATTATTCCGTACAATTCTGTCTGCTCTGTGACATGAAAGCTTTATGATATCTGTTCTGAACTCTGATTTGAAATGACTTCAGTTTTCCATATCCGATGTTTGATTTCTGATTGAGCTGTTATCTGTTTAGTCTGTTATACGATTCCGGTACGATTGTTCGAATTCTGTACGGATACTTTTCTGATATGTTTTCTGATGTGAGTTTCTGATTATTTTGATTGGTGATTGATGTCTTGCTGAGCTGTTAGCTCATCCTTGTTTTCTGCGTGATTTTCAGGTTCTGGGAAAGGGAATGAGGTCTTGGACTAGACGTTTTGAGTCTGATATGTGATTAGGTACTTGATACTTTTGATTTTTGTGCAGTCATGGTTTTTTTGTTCTGTTCTTTCTGTTTGAAGCCATGGACTGTATTGTATATGACTATTTTGAGGAAAGAAAGATAGATGAACCGTTCTGCATTTGGATGTTTATAATAGCTCTGTGTTTTTCTATTTGTTTAATACTTGGAAGAAAGTCTGAAACAAATTCCAAAGCTAGATCATGAATTTTTGATAGTTCCGTCGCGACCCGATGCGAGCGGGATCCGTCCCGATCGGGTTGGGTCGTGACACTTTTTGTGCGTGGTCATC
>NW_021440714.1:0-251 GCF_001605985.2 Dendrobium catenatum | reverse complement strand
ATGAGAACCTAGAAAAATTAAATAAAATGGTGAGGATCTTCATCATTCCCTTTTATCCTTTTTAACTGTACCATGTGAGAACTAAAACTAAAGAATTTATTTTCATTAATAAGAAAACACAAGTGCCAACCGCTTAGAACAAAACATAATTTTATTTATGGTGCGTTTTGGTTGAAATAAATTTTTTTTTTCAGTTTGGGAAGCCAACATACAATCATTTCACATAGAGAGAGAGGTAGAGAAAAAAATGT
>NW_021440713.1:0-219 GCF_001605985.2 Dendrobium catenatum | reverse complement strand
ATTTGGCTGGAGAGATTATTAGGTGCGGAGTGTGGACAGGGAGAACCGTCTATACCTAGCTAGGTACCGGCACTCGGTACCGCTGGGTACTGCTAGATACCGCTAGGCATCCGGTGCTTGTGCGGACGGTGTACACTCCGCACCTAATAATTTTTCTGAGTTAAGAGAGTAAAGTTAAAATGTACAAACAATGTGCCATTGTTAGCAATTTGGGGCAAA
>NW_021440712.1:0-472 GCF_001605985.2 Dendrobium catenatum | reverse complement strand
ATCCAGGACTTGGGACCTGGCAACGGCAGTGTTTATAAGCCTCAAGAACACATGTAAATAAACATTCACACAAAGCCATTTGATTGCATTGAGATGAGAATGGTAACCATACAATATAAAGAGCCTATAACAACTTGCTTTATTTCACCGTCAAGATTTCATTGAATAAAAACAAAATACTCACTAAATCATTATGAGAACTAACCACTAGTGAAGCTTAAGCAATTGAATTCAAGAAATCTTCTCAAATTTTATAAGAGCAAAGCAAACTATCAACAAAAGTTTAGTATTTCATTTTCTCGTTTTTCTTTGCTATCAAAAATGATAACTTAAAAAAAAAAATTATTCAAGAATAACAACATCTAAGTTAAGAGGAGACGATTCATATGCTTTTACAAATCTAACAGGAATTTGATCTTATAGAAAACTTATCTTATGGCAAGAGAATATAGATCTAAATCTTATTTTCAGA
>NW_021440711.1:0-251 GCF_001605985.2 Dendrobium catenatum | reverse complement strand
TTCTCTACCGTCGCGAATACTCCAGGACGCAACAATATTGAATGCTTCTAATTTATCATTTATTGATTAAAACTCTTAGTATACTGAAAATCTATAGAATTAATCAAAATTAATTACCTTAATTAAAGTTTTCTTTTTGTCCTCTTTGAATCAAGAGTCTCATCAATTTGATTCCTTCCTATGAAATAATTATTTTTCATTATTTAAATTAAATCAAAATTATGCATTTACTTATTGTCTAAATTTAAACT
>NW_021440710.1:0-225 GCF_001605985.2 Dendrobium catenatum | reverse complement strand
GCTAAAAGTAGAATTTACTACATTCTGTTAATTCAGACTTAGTAAGTCTTGAGAGAATTACTATCTGAAATCTTTTTGGCAAGAAAAATGTTAAAACTTGCTAATTTATGATACATTCCTTAGCTATTTGTTTCAGCATTTATGGTTTGCTAGAGGAAGAAATCCTTAACTTTATTAATTCTTGTAAATGATGGAATTTAGCAAAGCCTAGATTTAACCTATAGT
>NW_021440709.1:0-433 GCF_001605985.2 Dendrobium catenatum | reverse complement strand
TTGGGTTCATATTTCCGAGACGCTCAGTTTGACTGTAGGCTCACTGAAATCGGAGTTCATATGCTCCCGAAATTAATTTTTGAAAGTTTCCAACTAGCTTTTGCCTCGAGATTCGTGCCTGATCAAGATGATTTTGTGATGCCGTATCAAGCCTAAATAATTTCCATATATTTAGTGTAAGTTATAATAGATTTTTTTTCCTCTAAACTTAGAAAAGGCATCAATAAGTATAAGCAAAGCTGAGATGTTGCTAATATACTTGATTTTGTCAGTATAATGAGGCTGGTAAAGTAGATGGAGCTGATCACATTAATCATCTTTTTTACGGTGAGAGGTACAGCAATGTAGGAAGGTCATGAGGTGACAAAAAAACAAAAGGAAGGTCATTAGCTTCCGGCCTGGAGATGAAGTCAGCATTACTTAAAGAAATAAA
>NW_021440708.1:0-745 GCF_001605985.2 Dendrobium catenatum | reverse complement strand
GATTAATAAAATAAAAAATTGAATATATAATATTTATTTTTAAAGTTTAAAATATTATTAAATGTCAATCAAAATTATCAGAAGATAAAATAATACTGGAAGCTAAAATACTTTGAATATTTTAAATAGAAGAATGGAACTTATTAGTGAATATGACTTATGTAAGTATAAAATTAGGAAGAATATATTAAAACGTGATTATGTTAGAGAAATATTTGAAGTGACATCTATTAATTGTCGATTAATTGAAAATAAATTTAATGATTTCGAGTTATGAGATGAAAGACCAAAAAGGTGAAATTAAATGAGTAGATAAAATTTTCTGCGAAGGATTAAGGGTCTTTTTTGGGAGAAATTATTATGTGTGGTCATTAAAGGCCGTCTGGAGGCGAACCAAAACGCACCACATCACTTTTTTATTGTGCATCAGTGCTATGTATTGTTATGTATCGGGCGACATGACGCATCCTGATTCGCCTCCAAACAGTCTAGTGACCACACATAATAATTCCCACACTTGTAGATAGCTTTCTCGCTGGTTTCCATTTCAGATAAAAATCACAATTACATTTGTCTAAGATTTTCTTCTTACTTTCTCATTGTTTTTCAGAAATTTCTATGATGAAAATTTATTTTGTGTAGTCATGATAGCTAAATTATTTTTCTCGTAATAAATTTTCAAACAACTTTATAAAATGCACCAATGATCCCAAATATAACATAATTAAAAAAGCAAATAAAAACT
>NW_021440707.1:0-2627 GCF_001605985.2 Dendrobium catenatum | reverse complement strand
ATAAAGTAAGCTCCTCATTGATGTTCTTCAGATTCAAATTTAAATCCATATCAAGAGGTATGGATTGAAGCTCAACCAGGCATTGATGCTGCTTATTTTTTATTTCCAGTAAAGCATTAGAAAGGTAATTAGAAGAAGCCCAATTTCTATTTTTTAAGAATCTCTTTAGAGTTTGCAAACTATGAAAAAAGGCTGACATTGGACTTCTAGCAGATCTAGAAGTAAAAGCTGCAAACACATCATCCCAAAAACCTTGAAGTGGATCCCAGTTAATTTTGAAACAAGAATCTAATCAGAAGAGCGTGCATGTGAAGAATTGAACTATAATAGGGCCATGGCATGAACCCAGTTGAAGGACTTCCACATTTAATGAGCATTTTGGAACATATCCAAAAGAGCGATATTATTAACCAAAAACACGGTCTAGCTTTTATGTTGAATAGGGTCTATCCACTCATTTGATTGAACGTAAGTCGTAAAAGAGACCGAGATAGTTAAGAGAGTGGTCTTGCATCCCACACTTAAAATATGGTTGAAATTATTTGAGTTCTCCCAACGTCTATGAGGGATAAGAGCAGAAACCACCAGCTTCTTTTTTCAGTTGCATACCTACAGCAGTTGTAAAAATCTCTTCCATTAAGACCCAAAGGGTCTTTAGCATTCAACATGAGAGAGAAGATAATAGTAATTGATTTGATCCCAGAGAGATTTTCGATCTATCCACTCGAGTTTAGAAGCATATAAATCACCGTGGAGAAAAAAAACGGAGGGAAAGAGTCCAACAAGATGATGCCATGAATGTGCTGAGAGGATAGTTAGAGACAAGTTATTAAATGAGAAAACCGTTTAAACGCATCCCATTTAATCCAAATTCTTCCGGAATTAGAATCCCCAAAATTGTATTGCAACCTTCTTCTATTCCTCATGAAACGACGATGAGATCTGAGAACTTCATGTTGTCTTCGAAAGGATGAGCAGTGAGATTTTGGCTTCAAATACAACCTTAAGATTCAAAAGAAGAAGATCAGTGACTTGCTATAAACAACTTTGGGTTAACAGGGTTGTTTGAAACCCTCCTACATTCAACTAAGCAAACTTGGGTAAAAGAGATTTGGATTTTGGTTTTTGGTCTTCTGGTTGACCGATTTGCTTTTTTGGAAGGCTTAGGATTATTCGAGGTTTTTTCCTTTCATCAACAGATGATTCTGCAGTGTTATCGACTGGTCTATTTCAGAGAGATTATCTGAATTGAAGAATTGGGAGACAGGCGTCTTCATCTGCAATAGAAGAGTGGAATTGAACACCATTCTCCGAGAAAGACTCGGTATGAGTCTGGAGATAGATTTGAATCTTCAGTTTGTCAAGGAAGCAAAACTTGTTTTAAAGTCGCGCATTTTTGTGATGGATTGGAATTAAGCTGGGAGAGATGGGCAAACCTGAAGAAGAAATAGCTTCAGTTGGGGAGTTGAGGTTGGGTAACTGGGCTGTTATATCAAGAGCAGGTGATGGGATGGGTATCGGGGATTCAATTTGAGGGTGAGGATTATCCAGCGTTTGATCCAGGCTGGATTTTGGCTGAGTCAGGACAGAGGCCGGGATCATGCAATTCCCTAAATTCACAGGTCGGTCAGCCAACTGCTGGACAGGATGTATAGGAGTGGGAAGCAGAGCAGGGGGGGAATGAGATTGGGTATAGAGGCTTTAGTAGGAGGATTAAAAGAAGGGGATCTATGTGGTCTGAAAACGTGAGGCCTAGAATTGCTTCGGCCACGGTTTTTAGGTGGTTGTGGTGGAAGAGTAGGTTGAGGATTAGGATTTTTTGGACAAAGAGCGAAAGGATGTATCAGTGACCCACATCCCTCACACTTATCAGGTTTCCAATCATATAAAAACTTTCAGGATTTTAGTTCTTCTCCTTTCAATCTTATGGTGTAATATTTCATGCCTTCGGGCAGGAACCGAGTCTTTCGACAAATAGAACACAACTTGACGAGCAAAAGTTAATCTAGTACGATTAGCCGTGAGTGTGTCAACAGAAATCGGTATACCAACATAACTTGAAATTTTAGAGATACCAGTTGGGGTCCAAAGAGCAAGGGGGAAGTCGACAATCTTTATCCATAAAGGGATCGGGGCCTCCTCGTCGCGCTTAGGCTTGAATTTAGGAGACCAACGCTGTAAAATGAATGGTTTACCCAATAAAAACCACGGTCCGCCAGCAAGAACCATCTCCAGATCTTCTTCGGTCGAAAATTTTAGCAGGAAGAAACCATCCGCAAGCGATAGAAGTGTCATAGAACCTTTTAACTGCCAAAGCTTGAGCATGGCTTTGAGCAATCGCTCGTAGTAAGGTCGTGGTCCCAGGGAGTATCCGATGAGCGCAGAGGTCCAAATGGACTTCCCTTCCTTGAGGTCGTCAGCTTTGAAAGAGAGCTTTTGGCCTGGGGAGAAAAAAGACACCGGGAAAGGAGTAGGCTTAGAAGATGAAGCCGAGACATTAGCTGCATAAGATAGCCCTCCAGAGGGAAGGACAGGTGTGGATGAGGTAGTAAGTGGTGGAAAATCATGCGGAGAGGCGGCCATCGGGAGGGAGAAGCCCTCCCCGGCAAGGCGGCAAAAGGAGAGCA
>NW_021440706.1:0-534 GCF_001605985.2 Dendrobium catenatum | reverse complement strand
TACTTTATGATGAATTTAGTTTATGCCATGCTACCTTATCTCTTTCTCCGTCTGATCTCTATTCCCGCCTCGCACTAGCGAGCTAACCGGGCCGGGTCGTGACATGTGGCCTGTTATAACCACATATTGCCATGTCGTTCAGCAACAACACTTTGAAAGATTCACATGAGATAACCTAAACTTCAAAATCATACATGTTTATGTTAATGGATGTGGGGAGGCGTCTAATTTCAACCTCATTGCTACCCAATAGGTTGTTAATCCTTGGCAAAAAATTATGGTTATTGGTGGCATAAAGTTCCATGGCATTCTTTGCACGCTTCATAAAAAGAGCCATCATGTTGTAGTAAATTGAACAAATGAGTGCTTGAATGGGAAACCCTTTAGCATGCTTAAAGACTCCATTAAAACATTCTAATGCATTAGAAGTCATTTTCCTGACTACTTTCTTCATGCAAGAGTAACCACTTGGTTGGATCTCTCTCAATCAACCAACCATGTGCTTCTTGCTTGATGTTTTTAATATCTTGCATA
>NW_021440705.1:0-364 GCF_001605985.2 Dendrobium catenatum | reverse complement strand
GGGAGCCCTCATTGTTCACCAAAGGGGACAAAGTCCCCGCCAGTGTCATCATGTAGGTTCTTTCGTCTCTTCCTTGGCAAGGTGGCAATAGGCCCCAGTTGAAGTAGTTGCTTTTCCAGGAAAGTTTTTGGGGCCTTGAGATGTCGTTTGGAGAGATTAACCGTACTCGGGGAGGGGTCCTCGACCGCTTTTTCAGCAGTGAACGTGATTTTGGTAGCATAGGAGGCGGGTCTCGTGGGGTTAACAATTCTTCTGGAAATCTCCTCCAACTGCTGGAGCTTGGCAATTGTTGGTTGGACGGTCGGCTGGTCCTCGTCCAAATTCTTTGGCCCTTGCTGCAATGGCCTCGGGACGGCCTTCCCCT
>NW_021440704.1:0-1190 GCF_001605985.2 Dendrobium catenatum | reverse complement strand
AAATTATTTAATCTTGTGTTAACTTCAGTAGTACGAGGATATTTTAGGTGGCTACCACACTGGTCACAAGAAGTATGTGGAATGTAGAAAAGTCGGGTTTATAGTTTAGGCTGGCAAGCCGAAGCATATGAGGGGCAGACATCTGATGGCTCTAGTTTCTCAGAAAGTAGCCAGGACTTGTTGTATAGTCAACAAGTAGCTGCCGATAGAGCCGAGCTTGAGCAAGCCAAGAAATCATAAGCTGACATGCAAATGCAGATGCATCAAATTCAATTGTTGGATGAGTTGCAGAAGTTGAGGGAGCAGTTTAGTGGAAAGCAGGCAGAATCAGTAGAGGAGGAGACTAATTCTGATTAGATGTTTTTTTATAATTATTACTGGATATTTCATTTATATGTTGGACATTTTATTTGTATATTTGTTAATTTAGTTATCCTTTTTTAATTGTACAATGAACAAACTTTATATTTAATTTTAAACTGTTTGATGAATGTTCAATGAACTTGGAATGATTAAATTTGTTATTACATGCGTGTATCATGTCTTTATGTTCAAAGTCTAAAGGAATATGATATATGTATATTTTTATGCAGGTTTATTGTGTTGTAGAAAACATAATAGGAGTGCTATTTTTTATGAAGGTTTCCCGCTGATTTCTGACAAAATATTTGTCGAAAATGGAGATGTGATGAAAATGTATTGTATTTCAGGCAGAAATTTTTGTTGGAAGTTTCGGTGAATAAATCGTCTAAAAATTTTGCGGGTCCATGTCCGACAGACTTTTCCGATGGTTTATTTGCCAAAACTTACAGCGAAAACTTTCAATTAAGTGGAGCTAAATAATACTCATTTTGGATTTAAAATACATAAGAGTTATCTAATATACTTTGAAAATATCATACACTCACTCAAAATTATCATTAAATTTTATTGAATACCTTTGAATACATGATATTCTTTTTATAATAGAGTTTGAGGTGTGCAAATACCTTTGGGTTTATGCTTGCTTGGAATGCATTACAAGCTAAGAAACTAATACACAAGCAATCATCTTAGATGTAGCGTACGATACGATCAGCTTTTCTTAAGATTTAGATCAAAGGAGTAGATCATACTTTGAATCAATCAATGACTCAAAATGAGTAATTTTGACTTTACGTTCAAATGACACTAACAGGATGACTCGCTAA
>NW_021440703.1:0-372 GCF_001605985.2 Dendrobium catenatum | reverse complement strand
TCAAATTTTTTTTTTAAATTTTTTTATATGATTTTTTAGGTAATTTACCCTTTTTATTTATTTTTTAGTCTTTATTACAAGGGTTTTCATGCAATTGCCCCCCCCTAAAAATTTTAAAATACTATGGTCTTTAGATAATTGCCCTCAACAGGTCGAACCCCGCTAGAAGACACCGCCCCCTTGAATTCCCGACATATATGTCTTATAAGTTTGCCCCCCCTGAAAATTAGGGCTGGTTCCGCCCCTGAGCCCACCATGGACTGGTATTTGGACTCGGGGGCGTCGTCTCACATGACAAATGCTCTTGACCGACTATCCATAGCAAATTCATATCAAGGCATGGACACGGTTACAGTGGGCGATGGACGATCG
>NW_021440702.1:0-1286 GCF_001605985.2 Dendrobium catenatum | reverse complement strand
TAATATAATTCTAATTATTTATATATTGCATTAATTTCAAGGCAGGTCCAAGAATTTGAAATTTATTTTATCCAGATTTTTTTTAATATCTTTAATAAAAAAATTGGCTTTGAATATGTTGATAAAATTTTGTTAGGATAATTTCAAAATCAATCAATTTATTTTTAGAAAATGCAACATAAGATTTAATTAATTATCAATATATTGCCCACATCTTAAATGGTATAGGAGTTGTGATCTCATATCGAGCTTGAACTGGTGGCTTGAGAAGCTTGATTTATAAGCTTAGAGGAATAAGGTAGCCAAGTCGACTCGTGAGTCAGCTCGAACTCAACTCACTGACGAGCTATGAGTGAAGCCTGTGTCGAATGACGAGTTTGAGTTTGAGCTTAAATTCGAGCTCATATATTATATGAGCTCGAGCTAGAGATTAGTACAACTTGACACGTTGGCTTATTCAACTAGCTCGATTAATATTAATTAACACATCCATGTTTATATTAGCCTCTTTTTTTTTCTTTTTTTTTTTTTTTGTGAGAGAGAACTTTAAAATAAGAAATTTAGCTCCAAAATGAGTCAATCTCGAGCTTGAGCTCAGCAAATGAGCTCGAGCTTGAGTTTAAAAATTAAACGAACTTTGCTCGATTAAGCAAGAATTCTACTCAGTTTGACTAGTTTATACCCTCACATGAGCTCATTAACGTGCAGAGTTGATCACAAGCCCTCTCAACTCATTGAGATATTATTAGGTGTGGAGTGCGGACAGGGAGAACCATCCGCACAAGCATTGGGTACCTAGCGGTACCCGCACTCGGTATTGCTAGGTACCTAGTGCTTGTGCAGACGGTGCGCACTCCGCACCTAATAATTTTTCTAGCTCACTTGGGGCATTTCCAAATTCCAACCAAAAAACTTATTTTCCACTCCAAAATGCACTTACTCATCTTCAACCGAACTCAATTTCATAACATCAAAAAAGAATATTTTAGGTATATTCTTTCTCCAACCAAAAAAATGGCGTTTGAGAATAGTGCGACGCCAATATTGACGTAACACTGTACACGTTGCTAGAATGACCAAAGTTTTCGCTTTCGGATAGAGCAGCTCGCAGACAACAAACACTGATTTAATGTTCGGTTGTAGATAGCCTTATATGGAAGACCTCAAAAGTTGCCAAATGTTAATATAATTGTTATTTCAATTATTAAATAACAGAACCAATTTTTTATAATTAGTTTATTATTTAATACAAATACCGGCCTTCAACACCCTCAACCATCACCCTA
>NW_021440701.1:0-277 GCF_001605985.2 Dendrobium catenatum | reverse complement strand
GTGTTTTCTTTCCAAACTTCACATTTATACTTCTCAATATATCAACAATTTTGGATCCATTAATCGGTGGCGGTATTGTCCCATGTTCTTCACAACCATTAAAAGATTGACTAACTTTTCTGTCAGGATGATCATGATCTAAGAACCTTCGATGTCCCATATAACATCTTTTATATCTGAAATGTAACCAATCATAACATGTACCCCCTTGACAAATAGGGCATGCAAACTTTCCATTTATACTATAACCTGATAAATTAGCATAACATGGAAAATC
>NW_021440700.1:0-404 GCF_001605985.2 Dendrobium catenatum | reverse complement strand
TTGAAAAGATTATTGAAGAGAAAGAAAAAGCACTACCTCGATAGAAGAAAATATAAAATAGGTTAGTATAATAATGTTTCTTCTAACACTAATTTCCTTGACTGCATAATTCTTGGGCATCTAAGGTCTGATTGCCCCTACCTCAAGAATCACTCTACTTTTTTTAAAAAAAGAAATGCATAAGGAAAAATTTTATTAACCAGGAAGAACAATCCTAAAAACACCCATCACATTCCTCATTTAACAACAAAATAAAGGAAGGATGAATATTAATACTACTAACATCATTAAAAAAAATTGAAAAAAGGGCAAAGTTAGCACACATATCGTCTAACTTATTACAATCCTTACTAATAAAAAAAATAATACTTGTTTGAAGTCATTAGGAAAAGCAACATCCTTCG
>NW_021440699.1:0-2073 GCF_001605985.2 Dendrobium catenatum | reverse complement strand
ATCACTTTAGGCCTCGGACTTCTGTCGGACCATCACCCGAGGCCCGGACTTCTGCCAGACCAACACCTGAGGCCCAGACTTCCACCAAACCACCACCTGACACCCAAACTTCTGCCAAACCACTACTTGAAGCCTGAACTTCTATCAAGCCACCATCTAATGCCCAGAGTTCTACCAGAGTACCGCCCTACTTCATCGATCTTCCTGACCCCGATCTCCTATCGACTATGGTCCTTCCGACCTCCATCTCCTACTATGGTCCTTTTGACCTCCATGACCAGACAACAGTCTTTTTGACCCCAGTCTCCTGCCAACTATGGTCTTTAAGACCTCTGCCTTCTGCTGACTACGGTCCTTTCGATCTCCATAGTCTATTATGGTCCTTCCGACCTCCATCAACAGACAACGGTCTTTCTGACCCTAGTTTCCTACCAACTACAATTTTCGGATCTCTGTCACCTGCCAACTATAGTCCTTTCGATCTCCCTCTCCTATTATGGTCTTTCCAACCTCCATCACCAGACAACAGTCTTCCTGACCTCGATCTCCTGTCGACTACGGTCCTTCTGACCTTCGTCGCCTACTAAGGTCCTTCCGACCTCCATCACTAGACAAAGATCTTTCCGACCTCAGTCTCCTGCCAACTACAGTCTTTCAAATCTCTGTCTCCTGCCGTCTATGGTCCTTTCGATCTCTGTCGCCTACTATGGTCCTTCTGACCTCCATCAACAGACAACGATCTTTTTGACCCCGGTCTTCTACCAGCTACGGTCTTTCGGACCTCTATCTCCTGCCGACTATGGTTCTTCCGAACTCCATCACCAGACAACGGTCTTTCCGACCTTTATCCTATCGACTATGATCATGCCAACCAAACAAACATGTCTATATTATAACTCCCACCATATAATGCACTCTATATGATGTATATTTGTACCATCAAGCCAAGGCCTTTTCCCAAGGAAGGGCCTCATTTGTAATAGACTGCAAATACTAGTGGATTTATTAAAATTAGGCCAGACCCTATGGTTTTCCCCTTTTAGGGGTTTCCACGTAAATACTTTGGTGTCTCTTATAAACGCTACACACTCTCTCTCTTATCTGATTGCGTGCTGGATCTTCGTATAATGCTAAGACGTTAAACTATATATTTCTCTACCGCCGTGAATATTCCAGGACGCAACAAACAAAAATGCATCAAGTTTCATGTTGATCAACTGAAATTAAATTTTATTGAGACTATATATATATGCTATCCTTGTCATTATATAGCATTTAATTTATGAACTAATACAGTGAAAATTGTTGATCTTGTAATTAAGGACAATATCGCAAGTAATCCAGAATTATAGGAAGGCTCCACGTTTTGAAATTAACTTGGAAAGGAACATAATTAGCTGGCTAAGTTGTTCAGTTTTGGTACTCCATTTACTTGAAAACGTCAAAGACTTTCGATGACAAATACACTATCTCTTTCTAAAATAGAAGAAATTATTTTGTGCGGATGAGGGACGTAGTTCTACGTCCGGATGCTAAGTTGTCTATGACTTTGTGTGATCTACTTTTTCTTCTTATTGTTCCTTCTGTTTATAAGGGCTTGTTGATGGCTATGAGAGCTTTCATGATTTTCGTTGATGTTTCCATGTTTCTTCCTCTGGTTTGGAGGAATACACTTTGCATGTATAATCAGGTACATAATCTCCACTTGATTATTATTTATATATATTTTTTGATATTTTGCAGGATGCGTAATTTTGGCTCTTATCAGATCATGGCATTTATGTTGTGCTCCTACTACTCTTGATGGAGTTTTTGTGCCAAGCCCATAGACTACCTTTATTTTTTTATTGTAACTAGTTAGGGATTGATGACTCATTAGGTTTTCTTTTCCTTTTGTTTTCAGCTCTTCAAGCATTTAGCGAGTTATTGACACCATTAAGAACTTCTTGAAATTTTTTGTGATGGAATAAAATTAATCTTTTCAAGAAAAAAGAAGAAGAAATGCATGAGAAATATGTTCCTATTATTGACTAACAATATTAGCGCAAGCCTTAAACACTGTTTTAGCTTAAT
>NW_021440698.1:0-844 GCF_001605985.2 Dendrobium catenatum | reverse complement strand
CGATGCGGAGGCCGGGGCCGAATTTTCGGAGCCCACACTTAGCCTAAACGTAGGCACCCCTCTCTTATTTTCTCTTTTCGTTTTGATTGCTAATATTTTTAATCTTAACTGTTCTAATCAATTAATCGTGCAATTTCTTACCGCATACATTTAAAAATATTTTAGTCCTGCATCAGAAATGCTTCATAAATAGTAATAAGATGATATTATATGAGACTTAAAATATATAAAACTATAATTATGAGAGTAATATTGTATGAATCTTGAGTGTTGGATAGTAATAAAATTGCTAATTATTAAGTTGAATGAGACAAAAATGAGATGCTAAGTTATATGCAAGGCAAAATTGATAAGGATGAAATAGGGAATGACTGTATTTGAGGAATGTTTGGAGCAACATGTAATGAAAGTTGAGTAGTTGAAAATAGACTTTTATGGTTTGGACGTTTATAATGAGGTGTAGAAAATGCAATTATTTGATGGACAGATAAAATGAGTTATTTGATTAGAAAAGAGAAGGGTTAGACCAAAATAATTTGTGAATAATAGGCTTTGCACAAAATATAACACTTATCATGAAAGAATGAAAAATGATGATTCATAATATTGGCCCCTAATAATTGGGATAAGGTAATTATGATGATGATGTTATAGTGATAAGTATTTTAATTTTTTTTCTGCAGAATAACCAATTTGGTTGCTTTTGGTATGAGTACCTCTTTTGCTGAGGGGAGGAGGATTCTATTGCCTGATCCTATTCATGTTTGTGTTACTTGTCAAAACATAATGCAAATAATGAGTGTAGATGTATTGTAACAGATATGCATAGAAAAAAATGTGCATT
>NW_021440697.1:0-759 GCF_001605985.2 Dendrobium catenatum | reverse complement strand
AAAACTTTGATAATTGTAAAGTACATCAGTCATGAAATTTTTTTTATGCATGATACATCTTTAAATGTCGGCCGTTGATAAGCGCCATAGGTCTCTGACCGTTCAGATCGATCAACTGTTATGCTCCTCCTTGGTACACTTTCTCGACGACGAAGGGGCCTTCCCAATTGGATACAAACTTGCCACCAATTTTTTTGTGTGGGATGATTGATCTTCTCAGTACCAGGACCAATTCTCCTTCTTGAAATGATCGATGATGCACCATTCGATCAAAAGATTTTGCCATTCTTCCTCGGTAGATTTCTAGATTTTGTTGAGCTTGTAACCTGAGTTCATCAAGTGCGTAGAGCTCTTCCATTCTGAGGCGGGCATTTTGCTCTCGAGTGAGATCGTTCTGGATTGCTACCCGGAGTGACGATAGTTCAATTTCCAATGGTAATACAGCTTCGACTCCGAACACAAGAGAGTAAGGAGTGGCTTTGGTCGGCGTCTTGTAGGTTGTACGGTATGCCCATAGCGCTTCTGTCATTTTCGTATGCCACTCTCTTTTGTTCTTAGTAAGGATCTTCTTCAATAATTTTACCAACGTCTTATTGAAGGCTTCAGCCAAACCATTGGCCCTTGGATTGTATATGGACGAATATCGCCAATCGATTTTATGCCGATCAACGAACTTGTAAATTTTTGTACTCTTGAATGCAGTACCGTTGTCTGAGATTATCCGGCGTGGCACACCAAATCTGTAGACAACATTGTGGG
>NW_021440696.1:0-242 GCF_001605985.2 Dendrobium catenatum | reverse complement strand
CAAAAATATCAAAAGGATATAGATTTTTTGAGATTTAAAGATTTACTAGAAATGGGGAGCCATTTACCTATAACTTTTTGGGCTCTTTGAGCCACTTTATGAACTTTCTGTGCTTTGCACAAATTTCAATTGCTTGATACACTTTGTGTATCTTTCACTTTTGACGCTTTGCGCATCTTTTCAAAATTTTTTGTAACTGGCTTCATTT
The DNA here is from genome assembly GCF_001605985.2 of Dendrobium catenatum. NCBI lineage: Eukaryota > Viridiplantae > Streptophyta > Magnoliopsida > Asparagales > Orchidaceae > Dendrobium > Dendrobium catenatum. The sequence goes on along the minus strand of NW_021440696.1, from coordinate 34 downwards.
CCAAATATCTAAAAGAAAACTATTTCTCAGTTGT
>NW_021440695.1:0-342 GCF_001605985.2 Dendrobium catenatum | reverse complement strand
GGTGTTAGAGGGTGAGCCAAACTGGGATGTGACAGAACTTAACGTGAAAATAAATAGTAGTAAATCAACACATGTTATTGATCTAGAATTCACAATATACTACAAATATATGGCTATTCACAGTTCATATTCTACTTAGAATAAGACAATGATGCAGGAAAAATGGAAATGCATGGTGGTTTCTGAGGAACAGTTTCAGAGAAATTGTACGCATTAACTAACTTTACTGAGAACTATAATTTGTAGACTCAAATTGTTTTGCAATCTGGAAACTGCTAGATGTGGTTTTAAGCCCACTGCATTTGGATCTTCTTTAGGCCTTCTCCAGCCGGTCTGCAAACG
>NW_021440694.1:0-433 GCF_001605985.2 Dendrobium catenatum | reverse complement strand
TTTGAATTTCAAATCAAAGGCATTAATGCCTTGAATGTGGGAGTTAATGAGGGGAGCAAAGAGGGGGAGACCGGCGGTTTTGAAGAGAGAGGGGGAGGAGTTTTAATTCAAATTCTGAAATTAATTTCAGAATTTGAAAATTTGGGAGGGAGATTTATTTGAAATTAATGTTTTAATTTCAAATGGGAGAGGGGTTTAATGTGGCAATTAGTGAGGGGAAGTCTCATAGGAGGCCGGCGGCATGTAGAGGGGAAGGAGGGATTAAGGGGGGAACCAAGCTCTTTCCAAAAAGGAACGAAAAGTTGGAGGGAAATTAATAACTCCTCCAATTAGGTTTCATATGAAATTTGAATTTGAAAACTTTCACTTTTTAGATTTCGCAAATAAGGAAGGTTCTCGAATTTCAAAATTTTGAATTTCAAAATTCGGTAAC
>NW_021440693.1:0-206 GCF_001605985.2 Dendrobium catenatum | reverse complement strand
CTCTAGCTGTTTTAGAGAAGTCAAACACAACTTACCAAAGATTTTTTTTAAAAAATAGGAAGTAGATTTCTCATTTTTTAAAAAAGTGAATGTGTGTGTTGATCATAGAAAAACTTCAACGAAAAGAAAAAAATTTCAAAAAAATAAACTAAAAAACACAAAAAAAAGAAAAAAACACAAAAACATAACACAAAAAAACACGAAAG
>NW_021440692.1:0-326 GCF_001605985.2 Dendrobium catenatum | reverse complement strand
GCTACAACTTGCTATGCTCTGGTTTCATCCAGATCAGCAGTGATATAGCAATGGGAGCCAGCATCTTTCCTGTATCTCAGTATGATGGGTCGCAATATGATATCAGTATACTTGTATGGAAGGTAGATGCAAAGCACATCACTATCATATATGAGGAATAGTTCTATAACAATCAGAAATCTAATAAATAATCTTTGACTGATATTTTTCTTCTCCCTTTTACATGAAAAATAACTCCAACACTATCAGAAATGAAATAGATAATCTTTGACTCTAATATACACATAAGAGTGGAAAATAATACTATATTGGAAATAAAATAGGAG
>NW_021440691.1:0-242 GCF_001605985.2 Dendrobium catenatum | reverse complement strand
TCTTTGACCGTGGACCGTTCGTTGGAAATTTGAAGGCCTTAGTGATTTCGGAATTCGGTGATCTTGGGCTCATTGGATTCGTCTCGTCGAGCCGTTCGATTCGAGTATAAGCTCGTCAAAATCGGAGACCGTTTGGTAACTCAAATTGCGGTTTGAACCTTCGAACAGCGCTTTGAGCCCTTAATTCGGATTCATTTGGGCTCGAATTGGGTTGATCTTGGTGTCGTTAGGTTTGTATTCCT
>NW_021440690.1:0-250 GCF_001605985.2 Dendrobium catenatum | reverse complement strand
TATATTCTATTGAACTTTGAAATATATAATTTTTATACATCTCTCTTGTAATGATTTTCTATATTTGAATGTCTAAATTGAATCATGTCTTTAATAAATTCTTCTTACTTACAATGTTATATCACTTCTTAAATTTTATGAATTTCTATGATTGACCTAATGTTTTTAGTTTAAAATTGCATACCTAACGTCAATCACCATTTAGATTAAATTTTCAAATGAATTTCATACAATTACTTACATTTCTCGT
>NW_021440689.1:0-255 GCF_001605985.2 Dendrobium catenatum | reverse complement strand
CACGTCTCTCTCTCTCTCCCCTCAGTAACCTATCCACTTAGGACAGGTGTTGTTTGATTCTTCCTATTTGGTCGCTGCAGGTAAGAAGATAGCTATTGAAACCGTTATCCAATGATAAGATGACAATTCCTTAAAAAAAATGCTGCAAATGGAATTGTGAATGTTGATTATTGGTAAAGCTTCGGTAGGGCAAATCTAAGCCATTCTTCCGACAATCTCTTAGGGCATCTCCAACCGAACGGCAAACACTTGTTT
>NW_021440688.1:0-1464 GCF_001605985.2 Dendrobium catenatum | reverse complement strand
TGGGTGTAAGGGACATCAATTAGACACTAAGTTAGGCTCACTTAAACTCACTAAAGGGTGCAAAAATTATTTGGATAGCAAGCTACACTAGTGGTAAGTAACATAGGCACTTAGGAAGGTTGCTAGGTTGAGGACAGTAAACTACAGCAGTGCATAAAGTTGTCTAAGTGTTTAGGAAGGTTTCTAGAGTGTGGACAGCACCTAAACACTAGCTTAGACTAACCTAAAGGCCACTAATTGGTGCAGGAAAACTTGGATACCAACCTATAATGTTTGTTTAAGCAACCTATGGAATTAGGAATGTTGTTGTGACAAAGACAACACTTAAACAATAGAGTAAACTTGCTTAAAATGATGAAAATGGTGTAAAAATTTACTGGACAACAGTGGAAAATAATGAACACAAAAATACGAAGCAAATGGTATGCATGCAAAGAAACGCATGGTTGGTTAGATAAACTCCTAGGATGTTTTCTAGCATATATCACCTATGTATACCATGCTCTGATACCAAGATGATGTGAAACGTACATGCAAAGATGAGGTACTAAATGAATTTGCACGCTTAATATTTAGAGCACAATAATTATAAGCTTTTTATGGATTATAAATGACAAAATAAGACACAAACAGTCGTAAAACAAGCTTAGGCTAAATCACATACAAAGGACTTAAGATCGTAAAACAGTCACTTTAATCTAACATTGTATATATGATTGGTTTTCAATGATGATCCATAAACTAACAACGAGTTTAGTTACTATAATAACCCACTCACTCAATTACCTAATTCACTAGGTTATAGCGGATGAGAATTAACATTATCTATGTGAATCAACAAAACCATAATTGAGAGCGACTAGGAAGATAAGAAATTTGGGGAAGAGTTCACCATCATCAAATTCTTAGATCTGATTTGAGGTGCGAGGGAAAAGATCCGGAGTCCGGTGGTTGATCTCGAAGAAGTCATGTGTGTGGAAAGCCACGTGGGATATTCTGGGCAGCAAATGAGAGCCTTCCGGATGGCGAATCAGCACTAGAAAACTGTTAAAATCTTGGAACAACAGCTGTGACTCTTCAGGACATCAAACATGAGGGTTTTGGGAGAGTAGGGAAACAGCTCAACTTGCCGAAATCTCCTAGACAGCAAGTAGAACTTCAAGACAGCAGCCTTACATGACCAGAAAATTATGGACATCAATTCGTATATCCAGAAAATCATGGACAGTACCTGGAGATGAGCACGTAGTAGGGAGAAGAGTTATTAGGCGGGGAATTGTGGTGCTTACGGCTTGGGTGGACTGTAGGGGAAGCAGCTAAGTGGAAAAGGGATGTGATTTGAATATTCCATTTGAAATTCAAAATAATTCCAATAAGGGTGGCTTGATTGGGTGGCAGCCAATGGAGTTTAATTGGAATTTAATGAGAGTCTAGGTGGCAAAATTGGATAGAGAAAGGGCTAGA
>NW_021440687.1:0-316 GCF_001605985.2 Dendrobium catenatum | reverse complement strand
CTTCCCCGCCTAACGCGCTGTCCCTAAACCCTAAATAGGTCGGGTTCGGGTCTGAAAATCGATCTGTTTCCAAAACGAGTCGGGTTGACCCGAACTCGAATAGTGCCGGGTCAATTCCGGGTTTGACCCGAACCCGACCCGTGACCCAAAATTGACACCCCTAAGATCATGTCATTAATTAAGGCTTTGTTTGTTTGAGTGTTTTTTTGCCTTTTTCGTTTGGAAATGGAGTAATTTTTTTTGTTTGTTTGTTTGTCACACTTTTGCAGAAATACTTTTTGGAGAACTGCATTTTTGTACTGTTTTAAAAAGCTTT
>NW_021440686.1:0-357 GCF_001605985.2 Dendrobium catenatum | reverse complement strand
TGTAATTGCACCTTGTTTCTAGCTCTGTAATCTTTGATAATTATGGCTGCGGCTTATAAATTAGGCTTAGGACGGTTTTCTTATTATTTTTAAGCAAATTTTAAATATAAAAATTTTTAATTTAAAAACTTTTGGTATTAAAATATTGCTTAAAAAATCAGTAAGTCCCAAACAAAGCCTAATCAAGCATTAAATAAGTTAAGTCATAGCTCATAAGTAAGTTCAATTAGTTCATTCATGATGATTTGATTAAATAAGTAAATAAATTTGAATTATTTTTAAATATTTGATGATTAAATAAATAAATTTGAATTGCTTTTTATTCGTATCATTTATATTAATAAACAATATCAATTC
>NW_021440685.1:0-288 GCF_001605985.2 Dendrobium catenatum | reverse complement strand
TCTTTTGTTGGCATCATTGGCAAAATTTTGTTATTTTCGCAAGCTATATTATCTTTATAATCCTTTAAAAAAAATCTTAGTTGTGAATATATGTTATCAGATATTAGAGAATAGGAGCCTCTCTCTAACATAAGGAAGAATTACCACAAGCAGAATTAATAATCAAAGACATGAGTAACGAGAAATCTTGATGTGACAAAAAGGACTTTAAACATTATAAGTATAAGATAGATTTGCGTAAGCAAGCTTAAAAAAAGATCTCAATTCCATAAACAATCTTTAATTTGA
>NW_021440684.1:0-310 GCF_001605985.2 Dendrobium catenatum | reverse complement strand
ATAATCCTTTAAAATCTGTTAACTCCTCCAAATTCCAAAATTTTCTTAATAGGATTATAAAATTCTCAACCAACCCATTAAAATCAGTAATCAACTCCTCTTAATATTAACTCACTCCTTTAATTCCAACCAATTTAAAATAACTTAATAAACCCCGATTGCTACTAGGTAACCCAAGCCTACGAGGCTATTAGCTTAGCCCCAAGGAAGGTGAAATAAACTTCACGGCCTCGGTGTGAAATAAAGGTAGTAATCAATTAAATTTTAAAATACATTTGATTAAAATTCCTAATTCACTAATACTTAAAGT
>NW_021440683.1:0-818 GCF_001605985.2 Dendrobium catenatum | reverse complement strand
GTGTTATTGATTTAAATGCCTAAACGAAATGTTTTTGAAACATTGATATTTATGTTTATATTTTGTTTTTGATTTTGTGAAATTTTGAGTGTTTTGAATGAATTTGTTTTTGAATATATTGTTTTTCTTTATGTTTTCTGTGTCTTTAAATGTTTAGTTTGATTTTCTTAAATTAAAATTCAAAATTCAAAAATTGGAGGAAATCGTCCGGGACGACTTTTGTTTCGTATTGGACGATGTGAGAAAAATTGGTTTGCCCGGATTTTAACCGTTTTGAGAGCTGTTTTTAATTAGATCGTCTGTACGATCTAACGATCGTCCAGGACAAAATTTTTCTTTTTCTCAAATGTCGAGACAATTGAATGCAGCGGTTGAGTGGATAAGACAGTTTTAAATATGCACATGCCAGTGCTTCAGAAGAAGAAGAAGAAGAAGGAGCGCAAACTTCTGCACCTCAGTCAGATTATCAGAATCTGATTGAAAGATTTGATAGATTTGAGACTCATGTTGATCAAATGTTTGATCAATTTGATGCTCAACTTATGCAGCAGCAACAAGACATTAGTTTCATTAGAAATGAAGTACATGAAATCAATACCAATGTAATGTTGATGGCCTCCTACTTCAACCTTTTTGGTGGCATTCCTCCTCCTCCTCCTCCTCCAGAACAGTATAAATGAATTTCTGTGTCTTTCTTGTACTCGTGTTTGTTTCATGTTTTGTTGTGTCAGTGTTTTTGTTAACTGTTTTGTTTTTATGTTTGTCTTTTCTTTTAAGTAACTGTATTTTGTTAATTTATCTTTAGATTATTATCTCTC
>NW_021440682.1:0-259 GCF_001605985.2 Dendrobium catenatum | reverse complement strand
GATAGAGAGAGAGAGAGAGAGAGAGATTTGGAGAGAGAGAGAAAGGTTTTTTTGGGTCACTTCCGGTCATTTTTTGTCATTGGTCTATTTCTGAAAATTGTCCTAATTGAGGTAGATCGCATTATGACTACCTTAGTTTTCAAACTTGCAAGATTTCTCATAATTCTAATTAAATTTATATTTATTTTACTTAAAAATAAGTATAACTTTATACTGTTAAAGTTTTCGCTGCGTAACTTTTTATATATTATAGATATTG
>NW_021440681.1:0-419 GCF_001605985.2 Dendrobium catenatum | reverse complement strand
TCAAAACATAAGCCATGAAAATAGATTTGCAACAGGAGCTTGAAAGGTCCTGATGACCTCATATAAAAATGAGGTCAACATTCACAAATCTTTTCCAACACAAAATCTTTCATGAAACCTTTCAACGTAAAATAGCTCGTAGATCTTTCCAACCATAAAGCAAACCATGAATCTATCTGACATGAGATAAATCATAATCTTTTTTCATCATAAAACAAACCAACGATCTTTTAAACATAAGTGAGTTATAAATCTTTCAAACATGAAACCATTTATAAATTTTTCCAATCACACTAACTAATGTGATTTTTCATATAAAACTCAAATAAGCGAAAGGAAAACCAAAATTTAAAAGAAAACTATGCCACTAAAATAGGTTAGATAAAGAGACACAATCACAAAATATTCCTACCATCTAA
>NW_021440680.1:0-218 GCF_001605985.2 Dendrobium catenatum | reverse complement strand
TTTCTGCTATACAAGAAATTTTCATTCCAGATGAATATATTGGGTTCAGTTTCGATGGGCTATGCCCTACATGTTCTTGTGACTATGTTTGCTTTACCAACCTTGATGTCTTGGAAATGGTAGTTGCAGAGAAGGTTATCCTTCTACAACAACAACAACAACAACATCAAGCCTTTATCCGACTACGTGGTGTCGGCTACATGAATCCTTTTTCTCCA
>NW_021440679.1:0-254 GCF_001605985.2 Dendrobium catenatum | reverse complement strand
GTTAATCTTAAGGATTTAAGATTTTTAATAAATACTAGACCTAATTATGAGTTGTTAGACAGGTGGCACACTAAATCTGGAGTTTTCTATCAAAAGTTATGATTTTCAGAAGTTTTAACTCGATTTTGACCTAGAGTTGACCAAAATATTGACTTTTTGACTTTAACCAGATTTTGAGGGTTTGTAATTTTTAGGAAAATACTAGATTTTAATTATAGTCATTAGCCACTGAGTTTGATTGATTTAGAATTTTC
>NW_021440678.1:0-534 GCF_001605985.2 Dendrobium catenatum | reverse complement strand
ATTTGGAAATACTTGAAATCAAGTATTTCCTATCAAAATCCTGATAAACCGTTTGCCTATTTGTTTTTAGGATTTGAAATTTGCAGTAGTAGAAATCCTTAAATCCTATAAATTATGAGATTTAACATATCTTGGATTTAATCAACAATTGAGCTGAAACAAGATTTATCAAATTAGCAGGATTTGAACTCCTTAAAATTCTGTTTGCAGGATTAAAGCTAAAACTTGCTTGAATCCTCTCCCTAAAATAGTATATCGAACAGCCCCCAAGTCCTCAATGCTTATTTATCACCCGAACAAGTCTTCATTACTTATTCACATTTGCTCTCTCGTCCTTCCATTGATTTTTGAGGTTTAGGCTTCGTTTGTGACGGCTTTCTTCATGCTTCTTATAGCGGCTTTCTAGTACAATTTTTTTTTTAATTTTTGTACTAGAAAGCCGTTTTAAGAAGCAGAATGAAAGCCGTCCCAAACGAAGCCTTAGTCATTGAGGAAAGCACCTTTAAAATTCTCAGCTAGATGCCAAGGATAATA
>NW_021440677.1:0-289 GCF_001605985.2 Dendrobium catenatum | reverse complement strand
ATGAATGGTGGAGTTTCTAAATATAAAAGATCATCTAGTATGGTGTGTTGTTTGTACTTTATGATTAGTTATATTTGAAAATTATTTTTCTATATAAACAAAATATTTTAATTAATTTTAGTAAAAATAGATTGTCTAATATGTTATTGATTGTACAGTATGATGTATAGAAAAATTAAAATATTTAAAATTATTTTCCCTCCCCATGTGTGTGTGCATGATCACTTGGCTAACATACACCCTTATAGGACATGAATCAAGAAATTAAAAATATATAAATGGAAATTAT
>NW_021440676.1:0-795 GCF_001605985.2 Dendrobium catenatum | reverse complement strand
AGCGCTACTAACGATCTAAGTTGAGTGAGAATAGGGGCAGAACAAGCCCTAATTTTCAGGGGGGCAAACTTTAAGGCATATATATCGGGGGTCCAAGAGGAAAGCGCCTCCTGACAGGGTTCGACCTGATAAATAAAGCTAATGAATTTTCTTTACTATTTGTTGGGAGAAATTACCTAAAGATCGTAGTATTTTAAAATTTTTAGGGGGGAGCAATTGCCTAAAAACCTTGTAATAAAGACTAAAAAATTAATGAAGATGGATAAATTACCTAAAAATCATATAAACAAATTTTTTTTTAAAATTTTTTGAGGGGGGAGCAATTAATGTAGTTCACATTGGAGAAATATAGTTATTGTTCTCAATTTGTCTGATACATTTTGGACGATTGAAATTGACAACATTTTAAAACTTTAAAATTATATTTATTTTTGAAAAAATTAAATCTCAAACGTCTAAAATAAATTGGATGGCCTCCAGGAGGGCAAATTATTGGGTTCGGACACTAGACGTGTTCAGAGCCCAATGAAAATACGCACATCACCTACTACTCGGCACTGCTCAGTACTACTCGGTACTCAGTACTTCACAGTACCGAGTTCAATATTGTGAATACCGAACGTAAGCTGTGTCAGATGTCTGAACCCAATAATCTATCATCCAGGAGGTGGTAACTAAATATCTATAGTTATTATGATAATGCAGGAAAATTAATTATTATATTATCATAGACAAAATAATGACATGATAATAACTAATTCTAATAACTCAATTATTTAATATATTGAAAAACCA
>NW_021440675.1:0-352 GCF_001605985.2 Dendrobium catenatum | reverse complement strand
TCTACATTGAGTCAAGGCCTTCCCCCCAAAGAAGGGCACAATTTAAAATCAACTACAAACAATAGTAGAATTATTATAATTGGGCCATACCCCAAAATTTTTCCCCTTTTCATGAGTTTTCATGTAAAAAAATTGATGTCTCTTATAACTCTCGCACCCTCTCTCTTTATCTATATATGTGTTGGATACTTGTTCAAAGCTAAGACGTTCACCTCTTTATCTCTCTACCACCATGAATGTTCCATCCTGCAATAAGTATCAAATTTTGAATTTAGGCTTCATTTGGGACAACTTTCTTAATAATTTTAAAAGTAGTTTTCTTTGCTCTATATTTTAGGGAAAAAGGGACCTT
>NW_021440674.1:0-637 GCF_001605985.2 Dendrobium catenatum | reverse complement strand
AGACCCTTGTGATGGTAATTAGGGGGAATTGTGGGTATTTTGGGAGGCAATTGCGCCATTTTTCATCAATCTACGCCTCTGTAGAAAAGCAGAGAGCTTTCATCTATAACTCTCTCTCTATCTCTCTTAAGGCCTCTTCTCTCGGAGATATTTGGCTTTCTCTCTCCTCTTTTGAGCACCGTGCATAGTATGTTTCTCTCTCTAGATCTGTTTCTCTCTCTAGATTTCTTTCTCTCTCTATCTCTAATGTGATAGAAGAAATGATCACATGACAATGGCAGGGGTACAGCTTGAGCCAGCTGTGAGAGAAAGGGGGGCGATCTGAGGGGTATATAAACGGTTTAGAAGAAAGGCGATAGGCAGTTAAATTGACCGGCAAAACAGACACGTGGCGGGAGACTTTCCAGTAGCTATGGCCCACTCTCATCAAGGGAGAAACTAATATACTATTAAAAAGAAGAAAATTTTATGTTATAAACTTATAATTAATATCCTCACATTAAATACATCAAAAATAAATTTTTGAAACTTTTAAATTATATTAAAATTAGTATTATATATCATAAATTAAAATTTAAAATTTATCTTAACAAATTTTGTAACAAAAATTTAATAATTTTTTTCTTAAATTGATTTT
>NW_021440673.1:0-6094 GCF_001605985.2 Dendrobium catenatum | reverse complement strand
GAATTTAAGATTCCTGGGCTTATTGTAGGGGTCAACAAATGCCCCCCAACAAATGTGGTACGCGCCCACAGCGAATCACGTTTGTTGTATGTCAGTTGACGGTCTTTAGTAGCTCCCCTTCTCTCTTTTTTATTATCATTTCTGCTTTTTTATCATTCTTCTCTTTTTTTTTGTCTTCCCCGTATAGGGAATGTTTCGTTGGCAGAGGCCTGATGATCTGCCCCCAGATGAGCCTAGTGAGGCCGCCATCTGGGAGGTGATTGATAGGGAGGACCCTCAAGGTAGTGCTGACGTTCGTGATAGACTGGAGCAGCACCAGGATATGCTGCGAGGGAGGGACATTTTTCACGACTTCTTTGCCCGCTTCCCCCTACTCCCAGAGCTTCCTCAGGGTTCTGTTGTCTTTGAGAACCCAGAGAGGTGGGTCACCAGTCTCAGACTGCAGTACGAAGAGTACCACCCGTTAGAGAGTTCTTTGGCACAGGTTGGCTGGGGTACCTGTGATGTTTTAGTGCCAGCAGCGGACACGCTCGAGTCAGTTGGACAGTCGAGTCTACTTAGCCACCGTCAGCTACAGTCGTCACCCCCTCTAGAGTGGCCGAGGGACTCAGCAGTTGGACGGATCCAGAGCCCCGTCAGCGGCTATGTTTACTGGGCTCGCTACATACTTCAGGCACACAGGGAGACTCTTCGGACTGCTGGGATCTACGAGGCAGTGTATGTCTCACTATTCGACTACGGGCGTCTTCCCATTTCTTGGGCCCGGGGTCTGGTTGAGTTTTGGGACGCCGGTCGTAGCACTTGTTGGATTGGAGCAGAGGAGCTTACAGTTACTCTCTCAGACTTACAGACGATTTCTGGGCTTCCTGTTTTTGGACACAGTTTTGAGGAGTGTGTACCTCCAGATGAGCAGTTATTTTATAGAGTTCCTTCAGCTGATGGCAATAGGAGAGGCAGGTTGGCATTGCCGGTCGTTTACCCTACACTTCTCCAGCACTACAGGCGTACATATCGGGAGTCACATTTGTCGAAGCGTGGCCGGGCTGCCATGCCAGTGGACCTTTGGATCCGTAGCTTCCTTCAGGAGAGGTTCTTGTTTCCAGCCGCCGCATCACTACACGACCCGTTTGACTTTGGTTTACAGCGCGGCACTTCGTTGACAGAGGAGACTGCCGAGCCCTTTCCTTCTGCTAGTCTCGTTTCTCCAGCTTTACCAGGTGTCGACGGGGACTTACTACTAGCAGGATTTTTGGCGCTTTAGCTTAGTACCTTCGTACTTCTGCTCAGGACGGAGTCTTTGAGGTGTAGCGTTCTCTTAGCAGCCAGTCAGTTGTCGGTGGGACAGAGGCTTGCTCTTGCTCCTACTGTCCTTGCTAGAGTGTACAGAGTGTTACGGAGTACTTCTGAGGCCAGCTCTTTGGACATACATGATTCAGTTTTGCCGTGGCAGTACTTATATGCCTGGGTTCACTTACACGTCCAGGGAGCCTTTTCTTGTTTAGAGACTCCGGCCTACTTTTCGCAGAGAGGGTTCCCCACTGTTTTACAGCTCTTCCAGGCATCTTCTACTTTTGAGTCGGAGAGGATTAGGTTATTCTTCTTTGCTCCGCAGTTAGTCTCAGATCGGTTTGCCTTGGTACACCAGCCGGATACAGTTAGCTTGCCACCCCACCAGAGGGGTATAGTTCTAGTTGACGGAGTTGATCATAGAGATAGACGTACACTTTTGCTCCGTAGTCAGAGTTTGGCAGTTGCTGAGTACTTTATCAGCATGCGCCCAGGATGGTTGTGTCACCGTCAGGGTGGCTTTGTGACGTTAGAGGGCTACCAGCCCAACAGGGTGGCCAGGCAGTTTGGGTTTTCACAGGCTACAGCCTACGACGGGCGGGTACTTCTCCCGGGGGTCAATGATGTACTACACATGGGGGCAGTTCCGCTAGAGACTCGTTTTTACGTTGCCGCTGTGACTTGGGCGCACTTACTGAGGCTGGGGACAGGTTCCAGTTTTCTTTTAGCCCAGCCGTCTACTCAGACAGGAGTCAGTTACACCCAACTGTCGTGGGTACGGTTATCTTTCGGACCTTCTTTGGAGCATGGCACTAGGAGGTACGAGCGTCGGGTACGGGAGCTTGGATCATCGAGAGGACGTAAGTACCGTAGGAGTCTTCCAGAGGTTGCTGGTGATAAAGGTACTACCCTATCCCTTCTCCTCTTTTCTTTTTTTGTCAGCATTTAGTTTGATAGATATTTGATCATTTGATATACATTTCTTTGGTACAGGGACACACACTAAGGCTCGTGCCACTTCTACAGACGTTGTTCCTTCTCCTTCCAGAGTTCCAGACGTGGCACCTGCTCCACCTCAGGCAGAGTCTTTCCGATCTTCCCGCCGGCGGGCTAGCTCTCAGCTTGTTACCTCTTCCAGGAGGTCTGTAGACGCTCGACCCTCTCCTAGGGACCTTGGGGAGAGTACACAGGAGCCCAGGAGATCAGACTTCACGGGATACAGTACCTTAGACCCTTCTGCCGACTTCTCTTTCCCAGTAGACCCCTATGGGTCATTCTGGCCTGGCGAGTCTTCTGGTACCGGCGCCACTCTGCTTTCAGAGTTCTTTAGAGATCCCCCACACACACTGCCACCGTTAGGCTTGGTGCCCACGGAGTTCTCTTTCTTCCCTGAGGGCCACCCGACTGACTTTGCGGGCTCTTCTCTTATCCCTGTCAGCTACTCGACTGACCTTGTAGGACCTTCTTCTGCACCAACCAGCTACCCAGCCGACCTTGCGAGTCCTTTTTTAGCTTCAGTCAGTTACCCAGCCGACTCTGTGGGTCCCTCCACGGGTACATATTTATTATAAGTCAATTTATTTTAAATGCATTATTATAATATTTTCTTCATATTAATTGATTCTGATCTTTTGTGCAGTTCCCGCGGGATATGATTACACTTCAGAGATTATCAGCTATGATCCCCTACCTCCGACCTCCGTGACGTCTGCGATGTGTAGTGATTTGGCGCAGCCTCTGAGGACGTTAGTCTTCAGCATTGACTCCAGGTCTCTAGAGTCTTGGCATGACTTTTCTTCTACTGCTAACCAGCTCCTTGGCCTACTAGCCAAGTATGGGGCAAGCACTACCGAGTTACATTTTTGGGAGGCGGTGTGCCGCGAGGCGGAGTCTTGCATCTGGCATCTGAGCTCCCTCTCGATCACCGAGTCTACTGTTACACTTCCAGAGATAGAGGGGATGGTTGTCAGCTGCAGAGCGAGGGCTGATGGTGCTCACGACCTACATGACCGTAGTGTAGAGATCCTGAGGAGACACCGTCAGAGTACTTCTGACATGACTAGGGAGGAAGACGGGGTGACAACCCGTATGTGGAACATGTGGAGGGACATCACGCAGGCAATGTCTCAGAGGCTTCACATACAGGACAAACGTAGACGAGGGGATTGTCTCATTAAGAAGGAGGAGCAGCGTCAGAGAGCTTTGCAGCAGGAGGTGCTAGATGCAAACGCTTCACTAGCACGTGCCGTGGAGCAGTTTCAGGTTGCCCAGTCAGAGTTTCAGACTTTGGCTACGATCACTGACAGGCTGGAGAATTTACGGGCTCGCCTTTTCTGACACATTCTCGTTCGTTGTTGCTTTGGTCTGTACTTTTTGTAGTTCCTTGAGTCTCCATGTACTTGTACTTCATGACGATCATTATATATATATATATGGAGGATTTTTTTTGTCAGTACTTCCTCCCTTTTTTTTTACTCTGAGATGTGTTGAATTGTGTGCTGGAATTATATTCTGAGTTTGAGTTTTGGACTTATGTTGTTGGTATTACTAGGGATTTTAAATATTTATTTGGAGATCTCGGCACGCAGCGCGATGTCGATCCAAATAAATATTTAAAATGCCCCCAGCCTTTGAGAGTAATTATGAGCAGCGTCGCTTCAGCTACTTATTGAAATCAGTAGCCATTAGATTTAACTCAAATTTCAAAAAAATTGGCTCATTCTGTCCTATGCTTTGTGCGGCGAACTTGATGAAAAATTTGTAGGTTCTTAGATTCAGTTGATAGTACCAAACGTGGATAGTATCTTAATCCTTAACCACTTGAGAAGACTTTTAATCTGAGTCACTTGAGTTCATCAGATTAGGAGAGCTAAGATTTGCTAGCTCTTTGTCATCTAGTTTTTGAAACGGGTTCCTTCTACTGCGGCCTTTCTTATGGCGTATTGAGTAGACAGAACTGCCAACGATCCGGCCATATTTAGGCGTGTTAGATCCAGCCTTTTACACCTATTCAGACTTCAGACTCGAGCTATGAGAAATGCACTTCCCAATACTAATTTTAGTGAAGTTGACTGATTTGGAGTCATCCTTTGTGGTTTTGGATTTTGGAGCCTACAAATATTTGGTAGTTGCTCGAGACTCAACTTCCCATTGGAACTTCGATTCTTCAGTCATTTTGGAGAACTTTGCAGACTACGATCACTTGAACTGGTCGAGTCAAATTGGCCTTCGTTCTTCCTGCAGTCCTTACTGATAGGTTGACAAAGTGGGGGTTCCGCTACTACGGCCTTTCTTATGGCATGTTGAGTAGACGGAGTTGCCAGCGATCCTGCCATATTTGGGCGTGCTGGATCCGACCTTTTACACCCATTCGAACCTTAAGCTTCAACCTGTTGAAAGACTTCAAGCTTTTTGGCTCAATTTGTTGAAGTACATAATCACAAAAGTCTCTCTTTTGACTTTAGAAATCTTAGTACACTGGAAGGAGAGATGTCCTGAACTTTAGGGAAAATCACTCATATGCACACTGATAATAGAAGTTATCACTTCCTGATTTAAAAGGATGTTTGTAGCCGATGATTCTAAATATTTATTCGGAGATCTCGGCACGCAGCGCGATGTCGACCCAAATAAATATATGAAAGTATTTATTTATTTATTTTTTCTTTTGCTAAATTAATATTCTGGAGTTTTAAATATTTATTCGGGGATCTCGGCACGCGGCGCGATGTCAACCCGAATAAATATTTAAAATGCCCCCAGTTTTTTTTTTTAAAAAAATTGATATTCTGGAGTTTTAAATATTTATTCGGGGATTTTGGCACGCAGCGCGATGTAGACCCGAATAAATATTTAAAATACCCACAGTTTTTTTTTTTACAAAATTGATATTTTGGAGTTTTAAATATTTATTCGGGGATCTCAGCATGCAGCGCGATGTCGACCCAAATAAATATTTAAAATGCCCCCAATTTTTTTTTTTAATAAAATTGATATTTTGGAGTTTTAAATATTTATTCGGGGATCTCGGCATGCAGCGCGATGCCGACTCGAATAAATTTTTAAAATACCCTCAGTTTTTTTTTTCGAAATGCATTCTTGTGTCACAAGAGAATCTCGAAATATATATGCTTTACATATGCTAGTGGGCATTTCTCAGATACACAAGAAAATTTTAAATACTTGTTGATTCCTATGTATGATACTTCTTCAAGTATCGACCGTTAATTGGGGGCATAGGCCTTTGACCCTCCAGGTCAATCAATTGATAAGCTCCTCCTAGGTACACCTTCTCAATGACGAATGAGCCTTACCAATTGGACACAAATTTTCCACCAATTTTTCGGTGTGGGATGATTGGCCTTCTCAGCACCAAGACCAATTCCCCTTCTTGAAATGCTCGATGGCGTACCATTCGATCAAATGATTTCGTCATCCTCGCCCGATAAATCTCCAAATTCTGTTGAGCTTGTAGTCTGACTTCATCGAGTGCATCGAGTTCCTCCGTTCTTAATCGAGCATTTTGATCCTGAGTCAGATCATACTGGATAGCTACACGGAGTGATGGTAGCTCAATTTCCAATGGCAATACAGCTTCAACCCCAAACACCAGTGAGTAGGGAGTGGCTTTAGTCGGCGTCTTGTAAGTAGTACGATACACCCAGAGCGCCTCCACCATTTTAGTGTGCCACTAATTTTTATTTTTGGTGAGAATCTTCTTTAACAGTTTTACTAGCGTCTTGTTAAAAGCCTCTGCCAAACCATTGGCCATTGGATTGTATATTGATGAGTATCGCCAATCGATCTT
>NW_021440672.1:0-245 GCF_001605985.2 Dendrobium catenatum | reverse complement strand
TTTTTAATTAATTATTATGATTAATTATATTTAATTTCAATTAAAATTATTATAATTAATCAAATTAATTATAATTAATTTTAATTAAATTAAGGTTAATTAATTATAATTTATAAGATTAATTATTATTAATTAATTATAATCTATTTAAATTAATTAATTTTAATTAGTTATAATTAATTAAAGATTAATTATAATTAATAATTTTAATTAATTTTAATTAATTATATTAATTAATTATAGTT
>NW_021440671.1:0-596 GCF_001605985.2 Dendrobium catenatum | reverse complement strand
GTGTTGTAAATATATTTATGGGAAAAATATTTCCTGGTTTTATTCATCCTGGCACCATTCAATAACAAGTCGTAAATATATTTATGGGAAAATAAGCTATGATTGTAAAGCTAACTTACTTGCATCAAAAGAACTCCTTTAAGATTCTTCAATCTACCATAAAATAGGAGGTGTTCTCTTCCAGTTAAACTGTCCCAGGTCAAACTGTAATCAAATCAACTAGTTAAAAAACATGCAAAAATGCCAAAATCTTTCTAATATTGATCATAGTCAAAATTATGAAATAATATCATAAGAATTAATTAGTATTTCTGAGATAATATCATTAGGGTTTTGATTACAAGTTGCTACATTAAATAAGTTGATTTCATATTACAAAAATTAGTATACTATCACTTACTCATGTTGTGGGCATACACCCATCAAATAATGCACTTTGTCCATATCCTTGCTGATATCTATTCCTTGAACTAATGCTGTGCCTGAAGTGGGTCTTGAGAGCCCAGTCATCTGCAAACAGTTTAAAAAATTATTAGAACTGCTCTACTTGTCATTGTGATGGCCAGATCCGAGAAAGTTCATGAAAGCCTATGTCA
>NW_021440670.1:0-1612 GCF_001605985.2 Dendrobium catenatum | reverse complement strand
GTCAATTTGGAGTTTTCTAGAGTTAGTTATGATTTTTCGAAGTTTGATGTATTTATTGAATTCATTTAATTGCTTAATTAGAAGGGTTTTCTTGATTTTGCTCCAAATGAATTCCAAACTCCTTGAAATCAACTCCAAAGGCCAGGAATGACCTAAGAAGAGATTTCCAAGTGTTTAGAATTTTTTTTGGAATTTTAAATATTTTTTAGTTAATAAAATTAATTAAACATTGAATTTTACTTAAAATTAAATTAAAGCCAGATTTGCTATCAAATTGAGTTGGTTTCAATTTTCATTGCTTAAAGGTTTAATTCTGGTCAGTTAGAGTGGTTCTTTGTATTTTTTGGATTTAAACTTGATTTATTGCATTTTTTAGAAGGTTTAATCGCTTAATTAAGGGTTAATATTGACATGTATAAGTTTCTAACCTAATGAGCTCCAAATTGAGTGAAATTTAAACCTAAGGTGTAAAATATCACTAAGTTTAATGTTCTTAAGTTTCACCCCTATTGGGTATGTGTAGAATTTCTTAGAAGTTTTCTAAGTTGTCTAGACCTTGTCCTTAATTATTGTTCCTAGGTGTCAATAAAGTTTAATTTGGCTTGAAATTTTGTCCAACTAACCCTGAAACTATATTACACATACCACAGAAAAATATAATCTTAACTCTAAGTGGTGTGTGAGTTATGAATTTTTAAAGTTTTGGGTCAAAATCTGACCAACAACTTTGAAAATTTAATTCACCAAAATTCAGCCATCAAAATGGGTTAAAATTTTTATGGCATATAGTTAGAACAACGTAGTATACCCTGTCCAAATTTGAGAAAAATCCGATTATTGGATTGAGAGTTATCAAAGAAATTCAATTTTCATTAAATCCTTAATAACTCTGTATACAGTAATCAAATTTAGTCAAACTAAATTTTAAAATAATCTTGGGTTCAAGACAATTCTAACGAGCCCAGGAACATGAAATTTGGACATAAAATGAATTTTTGGTGAATTTGTGAAGTTTTGAGCATTTAAAATGAATTTAAAATTCATTTTTAATTAATTAAACTGCCGGCCAATCATTGAAATGACGACAGCGGCGGCTTTTAGCACACATGACACGTGGCTCAATGTGATTGAGCCACTTGCCATGTCATGAGGAGAATCGGGCCGTCCGATCCGCTCCAGATCGGATGGACGAACCAGATTTTGCCACATCGGCGCGTTGTTTGGCCAAATGACCCAGGTTCGAATCCCTCTGGCTACAGGGCGCGGTCTGGCTTGAGCTGGACCGTCCGATCGAAATACACAGCCGATCGAAAGGTCTAGATTGCTCCCGAAATCATAGTTCAAAATAAACTTAGATTTCAAATGCTCATAACTTTCGATCCAACCGTTCAAATTTCATGAAATTTGAAACATAGGATCTAGACATCATAATCTTGCAATACATGGATTTTCAAGGCTCCATGCATTGCCATTATGGAGATATCAAGGTTTGATCATAAAATTTAAAACTCAAATAAATTTCTAACCTGTGGTCTTGTTGGAAAGCTTATAAGATCCTCTTCAACGTTGTAGAAGACATCAGGAGCTGGATCTAGCGGGATTGGAAGTTATT
>NW_021440669.1:0-277 GCF_001605985.2 Dendrobium catenatum | reverse complement strand
CTTCTAGAATTCTTGTGAAGAAGATCTGTCAAGGAGAACCGGTTCTCTGCCGACACTTGAAGAGTATGAACAGCTGAGGGTTCTCTGCCCACACTAAGAGAGTGTGAAAGGACGAAGGGTTCTCTGCCCACACTAGGAGAGTGTGAAAGGACGAAGGGTTCTCTACCCACACTAAGAGAGTGAGAAAGGATGAAGGGTTCTTTGCCCACACCGGGAGAGTGTAAAAGGATGACGGTTTTTTGCCAACACTGGGGATAGTGTAAAAGGACGACGGTTC
>NW_021440668.1:0-382 GCF_001605985.2 Dendrobium catenatum | reverse complement strand
TTGAATTATTAAATTAGGAAGGGCTTAATTAATTCCCAATTAATTTTAAAATTTAAAGGGCTAAAATTTGGTAACTTTCCTAAAATAGGATTTATATTTTAGGTAACAATTTCAAATTCAAATAGATTTGAATTTGGAAATTAATTGAGTTACCTAAAATATTAAAACCCAATTAGGAAGGAGATAATTGCAAGCATTGATGGAGGGAACCCAAAGGGGCCGACGACTTTAGCTAGGAGTTTGGATGAGGGGCCGGTGATTGGGCTAGGGATTTGGGGTGGTTGTGTGAGGTGGTGGTGGGACGAGCCGACGGGTAGGAAGGTGGGGAGGGCCGGCGATGGAGCCAGGTGAATCGTGGGATGGTGGAGGGAAGAAGGGAGCA
>NW_021440667.1:0-1963 GCF_001605985.2 Dendrobium catenatum | reverse complement strand
TCGAAGGATACGTGCCTGGAAATGTGAATTTTCCCTGTTGATGGATCAAGACATTTTTAGCCCTTATAAGAGGGAATATAGCCAAGAAAGACACACCAAATGGATTTAGGAGAAAGTTTGTGACATGTGTGAGTTGGGAGAAGAGGATAACACACTCATCCATAGATTTTGAGATGATTGTAGGTCAGAATTTTGCTGTATAGGAGTTGATATGGTGATTTGTTGGACGTGTTTGGTGTAGACATAAGATTGATTAAGTAGACATCAGTTAACAGAGTGTCGAGCCATAAATGATAAGGTAACGCTGCTGTGTGAATTAAGGTGCAAGTATTTTCAAGAATATAACGATGTTTTCTCTCAGCCAGTCCATTCTATTCCAAAGTATACGGACAGCTTATTTGATGGGAACTGCCGTTTGTATTTAAGTAATTGTGAAAATTATTGTTGAGGTATTCAGTGCCACCATAACTTTTGAATAATTTAATTTTACGATTAAGGAGATTTATGATCCAAACGTGAAATTTAACAAACGTAATAAATACATCAGATTTGTGATGTAGAGGGTATATCCACGTAAAGCGAGAAGCATCATCAATAAATGATACGTAGTCTCAGAAGCCTTGAGTAGAGGGAAATGGGGCTGGACCCCAAACATCGGTATGAATGAGTTCTAACAGTTTGTAATTGTGATTTGTAGAAGGAGAAAAAGGAATTTTATGCCCTTTACATGTTTTACAAGTAGAGCAAGAAAAACTAGAGCACTGACACCAGACCAGAGGGAGCTCGACGAATCCACGTCGACGATCCGGTGGCGGTCGCCAGACACCACTCCAAGAACTCCTTGGAGCAAGAACCACCACCTAAGAACAATCTTAGGATACAAAAAAACACAAGAGAATAAACTCTAACTTTATTAATCTCCAAATCTAGTCTCTATTACAAGTAAATACTACCTATTTTATAGACAAATGTTGCCCATAATAGGCTACACTCAAAATAAGAGAGCACTAATCATATGTAGCCATATACGTTACCAAATGAAATAAAACTAGTCTGAAGTTATCATGAATAAGCAGCTCAGCTCCAGCGTCATACTACCGGGGTAGGAGGAACTTCAGGCTCATGAGAAGATGTTCGATTGGCCACCATAAGGTGGTGGGTTTGGTTGGCTAAACCGATCTGGATAGATCCACCCGATGTCAATTTGTCTACCAATCTTTGACATATCAAGCTTAGCCCAAGTAGATGGATCATTTGTGTTTGTGAGATTATTGTGAATCAATTGTGTTTCTTTCAGCATCCTAGAGAAGTAGATAGGAGCTTCAACATCCAACCCATTGGAGAAATCTTGACTTGCAATTTTTTTTGTCAGTGATGACGATCAAGTTTGTTGCCGTATAGTGAACACTATGAGTGAATAGTTCATGTTGGACATCCGGCTCGCTTTTATCATCATCATACAAAGGCTTATCATCATCAAGAACTCCCAAGAACATGTCGTCATCATCATACAGGTCATACACTGGTTCATAAAAGACAGGCCTAGACGACGAGTTTGGCAACGGATCTTCAAATTCTTCGAAGCTGAACTTCATCGAGGTTGAGGAGAAAGAGATTTGATCATCTGAAATGTCCTCATCGTCATAGTCAATTCATAAGTATTTTATGCCTTTCATCTATTCGAGCCTTGACATGCGTTATTTGAGTCGAATAATTTTTTGTTGAAGATATTCTATTTCGGCTTGTTGCAACATGCGTCGATGAGGCATCTTGCTTCTTATCCCCTATTCAAGAAAGCAAGAATAGCTGCGGAACTCCATCCCATCCACTGAGCTGTAGCGTGCTTTGCGGTGTAGTTTACTTCGGCCCCCTCTGACTTCATTTTATATTGCAGCTCCGCTTGGGACAATCAGACCAGAGGTCTTGGACGTGATCAGAACACCACTGGACTACTTCTGCCGGA
>NW_021440666.1:0-332 GCF_001605985.2 Dendrobium catenatum | reverse complement strand
AACATCTCAAAATCTTGTTAACTTTTTCATAGTTTGACAGTTCTTTTCCTAGTGCATGCAGTGAAGTAACTATCTGAGTAAACCTTGTGTACATATCAGAAATCGATTCATGAGGTTTCATACGAAAAAGTTCATAATCATGTAAGAGAAAATTCAAATGGGATTGTTTAACTTCATTAGTGCCTTCATAGGTGATACACAACTTATCCCAAATTTCTTTACCAGTTTTGCAAGTAGAGACACAAATGTAATCCTCAGATTTTAAAGCATAGAAAAAATAGTTCAAACATTTTCCATTCAATTGAGCTAAATCTCGTTCATCGAAAGTCCAT
>NW_021440665.1:0-1425 GCF_001605985.2 Dendrobium catenatum | reverse complement strand
TACGGGAGCAAAACGAAGAGAAATTGATTGGTTTAGGATTTTAATTTTGTATATAAATCATATAACTTATCTAAAATAAAATAAAATTAAAATAAAAAACAACAATTTGTGTTGGCCCCACCATGCCTCCGCCTCTAGTTGTGTGATAGAAAAGTACTGCTCAAAATCAAGATAAAATTCTATAACATGGCAGTGAGACTTGCAATACTTTATAGCACAGAATATTGGTCATTAAAAGCAAAGCATAAAATCAAGTGTTCAGAGATGAGTATGCTTTGGTGGATGAGTGGTTCTACTCTTAGAGAAAGAATGCAAGACGAGTATGTATGTGAAAAGATTGGAGTAGTTCCAATGGCAAGTAAGATTAGTCACATAAGACGGCCTTTCGAGGACCCAGTTAGGAGAGTAGATGTATTAGAGCTAGTCAATGATAAGAAAGGTAAAGATAGACCTAGAAAAATATGATTTGAAAGTATTAGAAATGAGAATTTGATTATAATTATAGTACACAATGGAGAATCATGGTTTATGTAATAACCCTACAAAATGAGATAAAATCTAGATATTGATGTTGTTGTATGCTACTATTAAAGATCCTTAATATAATATAAATATTATGAACAACACACTTAACTTCTTTGACTCTTAAAATCACAAATATTCTTAATTATACTCGAATCATCATTTGAGAAAAAATATTGATAAAATATTTATGCATTTGATGGTTATTGCCTTTTGACTATTTTGCTCTTGTTTGGATGAGTATATCATAGGTGCATATCAACCTAAGAGAGCTTTTTTTTTTTTTTTTCATAGAATAATGCGGAAAAAAATGGAAATAATCTCTTAAGACACATCTGGTTCCAGACAAATTAAAACAAGGATTGGACATATAGATTATGAAAATAAAAAATAAAAGTGAAATTCTCTTCAATACATGCAGGCACAGAACACTAACCAACAGTATGAAAATCTTTGTGCCATAAAATACCTTTTTAATTCTGTATCCAAACACCATCAGGCTTAATTGTTTGTTATGCTAAGGTTCCATTTGGGACGACTTTCTTACTGTTTTTTAAAGCAGTTTTTTAATACAAAATTTTAATTTTTTATACTAAAAAATTATTTTAAAAAACATTAAAAAAATCATCCCAAACGAAGCCTAAGTTACACTTATAAATATCACAATAGATTTCAAAACAGTGCAAGGAAACATTAAAGAATCTGGTGTGGAACCGTAACCTGCAGGGAGAAAGAACAAAGAGAACAGGCGAAATAGTGCAGAAATAGCAGAAACAGAGTAGGAAGAAGAAGAAGAGGGATAAGAGGAATAAGAAGAAGAAGAAGAAGAAGTAGTCTGGAGAAGGTAAAAGCAACTTTGTATTATGTCATCTACCTTCTATACCTCAGTTGGCTTCCTAATAT
>NW_021440664.1:0-961 GCF_001605985.2 Dendrobium catenatum | reverse complement strand
GGCATTTTTGAATATCTTCCACCAAAAGAACTCCACCAGAGCATTCAGTTTAATATTTTTAAACCAATTCTAATGATACGATTCACTGTTATGATGATTTAAAGCATTGAAGGCCATTCCAACTACTGTCAATCCAGATTTTTGTTGAACAAGCTCCATCTCATCTTTCCCACTACCTTGTTCTATCTTCAACTGAAGAATAAGTGATACCAAATCTGTACCAAAAATATCATTCAATTTTGGTACATTCCAGCTGCCATTGTGGATAAGTTCTTTTACATAAAAAGCTTCTTCTTCATGAGATACCACAAATGTAGGCCAACGGTTGATGCTTTTATCTAAGATCCAAGTATCTTTAAACACATCAACATCTTCACCATTTACCAATGTCCATCTAACAATTGGTTTAAGCATATTACAGCCTTCGTTCAGTAATTTCCATGAGGGTGAACAATTGGTTCTATTATTCCCCATTTTCAGTTTTTCACCATACTTTGCAGCAAATACTTCATGTAGAAGGGATTCCTTGTTTTTAAAGTACCTCCAAGCCAATCTTGATCTTAATGCATTCTTCTTAGTAGCACATGAAAATAATCCTCTTCCTCCTTTGTTTACAGGTTTACACATATCTTCCCAACTAACATAGTGTATACCCGAAGATCCATCAGATTTTCTCCAAATGAAGTTCCTGCAGACTTTGTCTAAATCATCCAGAATTTTTTTGGGAACCAGTGAATGAGTACCATAGTATGTTGGCAAAGCAAGTAGAACTTATTTTACAAGGTTAATTTTGCCCGCAACTGAAATAATTTTTCTTCCCCAAATGCTAAGAAGCTTCATTGTTTTATCTATGATGAATTGGAAATCATCATAAGAAAGTCTCCTTAATGCCATCTTTATTCCCAAGTAGTTGAATTCTTTGATAGATTTGAAGTTCATAATTTTTCCAATGCTTTTCTTC
>NW_021440663.1:0-240 GCF_001605985.2 Dendrobium catenatum | reverse complement strand
CCGGCCTGGATTGGGGAGCCAGCTAAACCACCTAAACCATTTTAAAATTATGAGTCCGGTCAATTTATGTAGAGTGGTCGGGACATTATTTAAGAAAAGTTTTGAGAACGGGACCGACATCTAGAGTGGATCCTAAATGATCCCTTAAACTTATGTTGGGTTTGATGCTTAAGCTAATGTAATTAAAGATTTAAATTTTTTTTAATTAGTTGCTAATATGATGCATGCTAATCGACTCGA
>NW_021440662.1:0-273 GCF_001605985.2 Dendrobium catenatum | reverse complement strand
AATTATATATATAAAAATATTATTTTTTATTATGAATTAATATCTCTAATCACTCACTAATCCATTAAAAACTTTTTTATTCCTATTTAGAGATATATTCGAGGAGAGAAAAAAATAGAAAAGTTTAGATTTGGAGGCCATACATAGAGCAATTTTTGTTAGTAAGATATCTTAGGAGATTTGCTCATCTCATTGTAAGGAATTATTATCCAATTTTTTATTTTAATAATTTGGTGATTTTAGATTTTTTCTATAAAATTTGAATTTTCGTTA
>NW_021440661.1:0-354 GCF_001605985.2 Dendrobium catenatum | reverse complement strand
GGCTTAACATCCCTAACGATCTTTCATAGTTGGATCGAACCACTATAAAATCTTATGTTATTCTATTTTTATTTTTAATGCATTTTTATTTTCTGCACATTTACTTTCTGTGGTAAAACATTATTTTAAAAAAATTATCATTGTATAAAAGAACTTAAATAAATTTTCTAAATTACCAATAGATTTTTAAATAACTAATTCACTCCCCCTCTTGGTTAGCCTTGGAACAAATCTACTAGGTCTAACAACTTATTCAAATTTTCAAGTGATATGAGAGTAGATATTTAAAAATTAAGGTTTAGACAAGTTTTAAAATGATCATGTCTACTTTTGGAAACCGTAACACTCCTAATG
>NW_021440660.1:0-1438 GCF_001605985.2 Dendrobium catenatum | reverse complement strand
CACGAACAGGTAGATTTACCTTGGGGATTCCTATAGAACAGAGAGGCACCGTGAGGATATTTCTACCTGGGTCTTATCACACGAGAGAGAGTAAAACAAAGAAGGAGATAAGCTTGGGAATCATTTTTTTTTTACAAGTAGAGAGGGAGGGTAGTTCAAAAATAGAAAGAGTGAGCAAGCAATAAGTAAGGGGTTGTAATTTTATCAAATGTAGAGGGAGAGGGAGATCATGTTAGAGAGGCTAGGGATTTTATGAACGAATAGGGAGGAATTGGTGGCTCAGGTCTAGAATGTTAAGATTCTCAAAATTTAATTTTTTGATAGTTGAGATTCTTACA
Source organism: Dendrobium catenatum (assembly GCF_001605985.2). NCBI lineage: Eukaryota > Viridiplantae > Streptophyta > Magnoliopsida > Asparagales > Orchidaceae > Dendrobium > Dendrobium catenatum. Next base: position 1,100 of record NW_021440660.1, on the reverse strand, counting down.
ACATGTGTATTTTTATGATTCCAAATATTATTATTTTAATTACTATTTCTCCTAACATATATTAGATATATTATTTTTGTTATTTGTGTGTACTAAAATTTCAAGGAAATCATACTCGATATTGTTGAAGACTTCAAGGGAGAATAGATTAGGATTTATTGTAAATAGTCTGTAATTTCACTTTTATTGAGTCTGAAAGAGTGTAATTACAATTGAGTAACTGTGAACAAACACACTAGGTGAGGGTTTAAAATCTATAAATTTTTAAACAAATCATACTGTATTATTTTTTTTCGTATGGGATGATTTGATTAGTTTATTTCTTCCAGCAAGCAGTTAATCAAAAATTAGGTGAAAATTTTTTCTAAGCACTGTTCATACTATACGAAGTTGGCTTCGTACAGACAACGTCCAGAGTACAAAAATGTGGGTAATATTTTTATCCAGACAAACATGTAAATTTTTTAAACTGTTTGTTTGAGATGATCTGGATTTCATACAGATAACATCCATAGTACAAAATTATTGGGAATATTTTCATCCAGACGAATAAGAATTTTTTGATAACTATTCATACTGTACGATATGCATATCATATGGTATGATAGGCTTGTAAGTAAATATTTCATACAGGATCGTACTAGTTAATTATGAATTGTTCGTCCGGGATGAACATCGATCGTATATTATGATCGTGTATCCTCAAAAATGAAAATTTCAAATTTTTGGATATTTTTTGTGTCTTTTATATAAATAGCCCTTAGAAACTATTTGAAAAATGTTGTTCTTTATGAGTTCTTTGAGTGCAATTGAAAGAGTATTTTGGGAGAGTGTTTGAGAGAGAGTTCTTACAAGTGGAGTGTGAAGGGATCACAAGGTTACTCAAAGGTAAAAATCCCTATTATTTTTAGTTACTAATCTTCCTTTCTTCTTTGTAGTTGCTTGAGAGAAGATTTTTAAAGAAGATCTCATACTCTGCTGACACTTGGAGGGTGTGAACAGATGACGGTACTCAGCCGACACTTGGAGGGTGTGAACGAATGATGGTACTCTATTGACACTTGGAGGGTGTGAAAGGATGATGATACTCTAACACATCG
>NW_021440659.1:0-1656 GCF_001605985.2 Dendrobium catenatum | reverse complement strand
CACAGTGAGCTCGAGCTCTTTTAATGAGCTCGAACTCGACTCAATATATAAAATTCAAGCTCGAGCTCATTTATGAAGCTCGATTTTTTTAAAAAAAAATTAAAAAATTTCTAAGCTTTTTTTTACTTATAATTTAAAACAAAATATATTGTTTTAACTAACATATTAATTTGCACTTTAAATAAAGTAAATGAACATCAAAATGAAAGTTAAACATACACGAAGTGCAATACAATACTCTTGCTTATCTAAGTTTTTATTTTTATTTTTATTTTTTTTACTTGATTCACATAGTTCATCAACTACAATATTTTCTCCAATTTTAGATCTTTCTCCAAGCACTTTGTTCTCATTTAATCTCATGCAATTTTCACACAACTTGAAGAAGCCAGAGTTGAGAGTAGTGAAGAATGTTCTACGCACTAGTGCAATTTTCACAATTACTAGCATGATCGTGGTATGATTTTTTGCATGATCGAGTAACACTTTGTTATAAACAAAGAAGACAAACAAAACATATTTCTCATACCCATATTTGAATATCAAAGGAGATGTGATTGGGCATCATGCTAGAGATTATGAACACTTGAGAGTGTTTGAGTGTTTAGCTTATTATCATGTTCAAAATGATAAATTGGAATCAAGGACAAGGAAGACTTCTTTTTATGCTTCAGGCGTGGAGTCAAGGGCTTCAAACTCTATAATCCATTAGATAAGAAGATTGTCATTAGCAGGGATGTTACATTCGATGAGGCAAACATGTTAAAGCCTATGGACTTGAAGCAAGTGGAGAGTTCAACTGGAACCACATATGCACTGTAGAAGATGGAGTTTGATGCAACTCCATTTGCTCCGTAGAAGCCGATCAGTTCTACCCATGTACCTGATTCATCTGCAGACCAAGAGGTAGAAGATAATGCTGAGGATGAGATTTCTACTCAGGAATCTATTACGAGGAACAGGATCAAAGGCCAGAATATCCCAAAGCCAGTTTGGTTGAGGGATCACATTGCATTTTCACTTTCAGCTACAGAGGCTGAAATTCCTAGCCAGTACAAGGAAGCAATTGATAGTCCAGATGGTGATCTATGGAAGAAGGCTATGGATGAAGAGATGGACTCTCTTCAGAAAAATGCTACTTGGAGGTTAGTGAAGCTCCCTCTGTGAAAAAAAAGCCATTGGGTATAAATGGTGTATGATAATAAAAAGGGTCTCATGGAGCTAATTCATGCATGATGTACATCATGGTTTGTACTAGGCCAGACATAGCACAAGCAGTTGGTGTTGTGAGTAGGTTCATGCATGATCCAGGAAGGAGTCATTGGCAAGCTGTGAAGAGTATCCTAACGTATCTCAAGGGTACAATTGATGTAGTCTTGGTGTTCGAGAGGCATGTATATGTTGTTGATTTATGTGCAGGCTACACTAATTCAGACTATGCCGGTGACATTGACAGGCATAGGTATATAATTGGGTATGTATTTACATTGGTAGAAGGTCCTGTCAGTTGGTGATCAGAACCTCAGCCTACTGTTGCTTTTTCTACTATTGAGGTTGAGTGCAATGGAGTCATAGAGGTGATGAATGAGGCAATATAAATGCATAGCCTACTGGATGATTTTGTAGTTGACCAGAAGTCTCTGACAATATTCTGTG
>NW_021440658.1:0-228 GCF_001605985.2 Dendrobium catenatum | reverse complement strand
AGCTTACGAGATTATGTTCAAAATTTGATGTTATTTTTTGGCTAATGAACTTTATTAGATTTCATATAAGCTCATCAATGTGGGCTCTTAATATATGTAAAAGATAGTGAAGTAGCACAAGAAATAATAATAAGGGGTTGTTTGGTCGAAAGTAAAGTGGGCGTAAAATAAATTAAATGCAAGATAAAGCAAAATGCAATGCATTTCACTCTAGTTCATTTTTGACAT
>NW_021440657.1:0-815 GCF_001605985.2 Dendrobium catenatum | reverse complement strand
ATATGTTTAGTTTGTCTCTATTTGTTTATTTTGTTTGTTTGTGTAAATTCGATTCTATATTTTTCATTTTTATTTTAGTTTCTAGACTGGAGGCATGTCACTTGATGTGAAAAGATTGATTTTGAGAAGATTCTGATTGTCATGTATTGCTTTCTAAATGTTCTATTCATAATGTACGAATATTTTTTGTCTTGTATGAATTTTGTACCATATACATGATAGTTCTTATAGTTGAGCAAACAAAACTTAATTTTTTTATAGGTTTTATACTGTACAATTTGCATAAATTTGTCTGTATGCGTGGGGAAGATTTTACAAAAAATGTTAATTAGTTATTGTTGATTGTACATACGTAATTATTTTTGTTTGTACGATTGAGATGTTAGTTTCTATGGGGGACGAACCTAACTACCTTTAAAATGATCTTTAATGTTCTGATCGTCTCGGAAGAATACCTGTTCTTCTTTACAATTGTGTGGTCAAAAGCATGTATGAAAGGACAACTAAAAAATGACATTTTATGAAAGGACATTTTATTTTTTTGCCATTTTTCTTTGTACGTAAGAAATTACTTTCATCCCATTTGATTTTACAATCATATGTACGAAACAAATTTCTTACAATATGATTGTTTATTTTTCTTTACATGTAAGTGTCTTTGAAATCATTTTCATTCACTTTCATATCCATTCAAAAACCCTCTAGAGCCTTCATCTTAGAAATGGCTAGTTCTAGCAAACATCCTTGTGGTTCTAAGGATTCTTCTTCTAGAAGTGATGGGGATGACAAATTCCTATCTAAGAAGAAAGAGAATG
>NW_021440656.1:0-995 GCF_001605985.2 Dendrobium catenatum | reverse complement strand
AGTTATATATTATGATGTATAAATAAATATAAGACAAATACATGCAAATGTCATGAAATATATGCAAATGCTCCTATTTTCAATGATTATATCATGTAATTATTAGAATAAATCATCAAATAAGATCAATAAAGGAATTATTATCTTAAATTTTAAGATAAAATCCCTAAGTTGATGAAATTTTTATTGTATATTAGTAATAGAATAAATGATCAAAATAGTTTCTAGAGTTAATCAAATTTATTCATTTACCTTTTTTTTTTTTAATAAATTTGGTTAGACTATCCATTTTACCTCTTATTTGGACAAAAATTAGGGGAGAGATAATTCCATGAGGTTACTTAGAATATTTTAGAATTAATCTCACTGCTTACTATCAACAAATAAATGAAATTGATACTAAAAGTTTAAAAATACTCACATGAAAGTTATTTTTTTAGCTAAAGAGATGACAGATTGACAATAAAATTAAAACTTTCTTACTGCTTAAAATATCTTTTTAGTATAAATATTTTAATTTTTGTACAAAGACAATTATTTAAGTACTGAGAAAGCCGTCCCAAACGAAGCCTAAAGCCTTGTTTGGGATAATTTTTTGTAACTATTTTTTCACCATTTTAGAGAAATTATTACATGTAATCACCGGACACGTCGTCATTTTGTTGTATACTAGTGCTGTGTATCGGGTGACATATTGCATCCTAATTTGCTTATGGACGGTCCGGTGACCTCAAATAATAATTTCTCCCTTCGAAACCCCTTTTTTAACCATATATTATAAACATTCGTCTACCCGGATTTTCTCAAATTAACTCCTAATGTTATTTCTTTTCCATTGCATTTTTTTATTTTTATTTTTTATGTCTGTTGCTTGGTTTGCTTCCCAATTTTTTTATCATTAAAAAGCTATTTAAAAAAAAAAATTGTGTTCAATAAAGATACTTTAAAAAGCAATAAAATAAAACTGCTCCAAACAAAATGCAATTCTAAGAAAG
>NW_021440655.1:0-246 GCF_001605985.2 Dendrobium catenatum | reverse complement strand
TCCCTTGTAGTCCATCCAAGTCAATTATTCAAGTCGGGCTTGAATCAAGTTCTTCTGGTTGAGCTTTAATTCAAGTCCTCGCCGGTCAAATTACAACTCTTCATTATTTCTTTTAGATTTCAAGTTATGAGCATCTTCAATATTCTCATGATAATGTCGCGAGCTGATTGATAGTCTACCACAAACATCTCCTTGGAATGTAATATCAATTACTCATTCTGGAGAGAGAACTTGAACATATCTTCT
>NW_021440654.1:0-235 GCF_001605985.2 Dendrobium catenatum | reverse complement strand
TCTAGACTATTTTCATCGACATGTATAATATGATTCTATTTTTTTCTAGAAGTTTCTATCTTTTTGCATTAGATTTATCTTGATGCTAGAAGGTTTATGCCTTTTTTTTTGCATTATTTTTCTATCATATATGGTTTATATTTTATGCTAGAATAATTATAAAATTGGGATAATTAGTTTTTCTATCAATTTTTAACTATGATGATATGTAGCTCATCTTGATCTATTGATTGAA
>NW_021440653.1:0-356 GCF_001605985.2 Dendrobium catenatum | reverse complement strand
ATAGTAATTAAATTATTAATTAAATAATTAATTATTTCAAAATATTTAGTTAATTCAATTTTAAATCTCCAACCGTTTTAAATCCTGTTATATCTTGCCAAACATCTTTTTGGATTTAACAGGATTTAAAAATTATCATACCAACCACAATTCAGGATTTAAGAGCCCAGAATTTATTAAATCTGGATTTACAGGATTTAGCAAATCCTACTAAAATTGAATCAAATTCTATACCAAACACCCCCTAAGGGGATGTTTGGCAACAGGATTTACGCCGGCTTTGAGCAGGAATTAGCTAAATCCTGCCAAACGCGATTTACGCTCGACGTAAATCTCACGGCGGAATAAATCCTCCG
>NW_021440652.1:0-200 GCF_001605985.2 Dendrobium catenatum | reverse complement strand
GTAGTTAGGATGTTTTGTCATTGATTATCATAGTCATATTCAAGAAGGAAAAATATATGACCTTGAAAGGCTAAAATGATGTTCAATCACATATTTAGTTATAATAAGCTAGATGTGTTATAATTAATTTTATAATTAAGATCTTAATGATAAATGATAAAAATTTTCAAGGAAATAAAATATCATTAATTATTAATCAT
>NW_021440651.1:0-263 GCF_001605985.2 Dendrobium catenatum | reverse complement strand
ATTTGCCCAAACAAAATTCAAATATATCAAAAATCAATCATGTATTCAAAGCTCCTAAAAAAATACCTTACATTTGATTTTATAAAAAATCAGAAGATTTATTATAAAAATTGATTTAGCTGTAAAAATTTTATGGTTTAGGAGTGTAATTTTGATTTTAGATATCTTGGATCTATTGTTCAGAGAGATGTTAAAATAGATGGGGATATTATCAATAGAATTCAAGTTGGATGGTTAAAGTGGAGGAATGCATCAAGCTTGTT
>NW_021440650.1:0-253 GCF_001605985.2 Dendrobium catenatum | reverse complement strand
TGGCTGTACCTGATTTTTTTTTATTTTTATTGAAATTCCGGCGCATTAAAAATTCGACGGAAATATTTTCCAGCGAAAAAACCGTCGGAAATACGTCAGAAATATTTCCGGCGAATTATTTTACGCCGGAAGTCCTTTTTCGACGCGCGTGTAACCAGCGATAAAATTTCTGACGGAAATGTAATTTTCTGACGGATTATGGCCATTTTCCGACGAAAATGTCCGCCGGAAAATGACGTTTTTCCTGTTGTGA
>NW_021440649.1:0-330 GCF_001605985.2 Dendrobium catenatum | reverse complement strand
GAATCTTTATGGTCAACAATGATTAGCCTTTAAAAAATGTACAATCAATCCCTTACAAGTAGAAGGATTCAACGATACTATCAAAGACCCATCATCTACACTAAATGCTATCTACAACAAAATGTAGAGGAACAGTAACAAATGCAAAAGCCTACAATCGGTTCTAGAAGATTTATATGTAAAGAGAGCTGACCACGAACAAAGGGATCATGTCTACAACAAATGCAACTCTCTATATGAACAAAAGCAGGAGATTCGTTAGTGCACTACGATCCACATACAGAAAGCAACATGTAGTGCACGACAGTCTACCTGTACAAAGCAGCAAAC
>NW_021440648.1:0-328 GCF_001605985.2 Dendrobium catenatum | reverse complement strand
ATGCCCATTGAATATGCATTATAGTGCATATATAATTTGATGCGGTGCATCAATTCTCTCGGCTGCACCCTTTAGCTTTTTCTAATTACCCGTTAATTGCTTGTGTCTTTAATTATGTATGCTTTTTCTGTTATTGAGTGGCTGCTCCACTCACATAGTTTCCTTATTTAGTTTCTGTTTTAAGTACTGCTTAGTGCACTTTTTCAGTAGCTATTTTTGTAAGTAAGCCCTGGTTATCTCCTTCGTTGGAAGAGGAGAAAAGGCAGTTGAAGAAATATAGCTTTTGGCTTTAGCCATTACTGTTCCATTGCCTTCTATTCAAATTTGT
>NW_021440647.1:0-214 GCF_001605985.2 Dendrobium catenatum | reverse complement strand
TGAAAAAATCAACACACTTACTATTTATTCAACAAACTGATTCAATTGAGAAACTAGAAAATATGTTTGTGAAGGAAATTATCAGATTATATGAAATTTCTGAGATAATTGAATTTGTTGACCCGCAAGACTGAAATAAAAAAAAAAGAAAAGAAAATGAAAAATCAATTCCTCACATGCTCTCTGCGTACCCACGTCGTTCGCACGTCGCAGC
>NW_021440646.1:0-328 GCF_001605985.2 Dendrobium catenatum | reverse complement strand
GGCTAAGGATGGACTTACACCAGAGGATGGGAATGCGCAGGCTAATGAAAGGGTGTCAGCATGGTAATGGGACCTGAACAACCAGGCAGAGTTAGAACCCAAGGTTTTGGTGTCACACCTACATGATATTTCCCTTATAGCACAAATCATGACACGAGTAGTTCTGGAAGAAATTTAATTCAAATAGTAAATCTCAAAGAGGAGGTCAACTCATTACGTACTGAAATGAGGCAATTCATGTAAGAAATTCGATTGCAGCATCCATCTCAAGGAAGCTCACAAATGGTATGCAAAATTTCACATTCTAATTTTAATGTTGGTTATTTGA
>NW_021440645.1:0-200 GCF_001605985.2 Dendrobium catenatum | reverse complement strand
GAAGTTTAGAAAGCTGATTTAGAAAACAATAATAAAAATGTCTCAAACGGAGTCTTAGATGAATATTACAAACTTTATGGAGTATTAAATGTTAGAGCAATGATTTCCTTATTCTACTAGGCCGGGATGACTTTCATTCCCCCTACCTATTGAGAGGAATAATTTTTATCCCTTATTTTTTGTCTGATGTTATGTTAAAT
>NW_021440644.1:0-453 GCF_001605985.2 Dendrobium catenatum | reverse complement strand
GTTATTTTTTTGGAGGCCGTGTGGGCTTTCATTCATAAGGTTTTTTTCTTTCTGTGGTAGTTTTTGGTGTTCTATTCTAGTTGGCATCTCCCTGGGTGTGGGTGGATGCTCTTTTTTTTTTGTTGAGCTCTTTTTTTCTCGAACCCTATTTTTCATTGTTGTGGTTTTTTTTTATTTAGCTGGTGTTTTTTGGATCTGTGCTAATCCTTTAGTGTGTGGGTTGTGCCTTGTGATTAGTTGTTGTTTTTGGTTGGATTTTGCTAATATATTGTTTAGGGCCGCATGTTGGTCCCTCTCGGTTTAATTTTTTTTAAAGGAAATTATGTCTTTTGTTTGTTATGCTATGGTTTGTTTTTGTTAGTGGATGAAGGTCCTAATTACCCCTCATATCTTAGCTCTATCTCTCGGGTTGGTGTGATCTGGGGTACCATTAATGCTGGTTTGGATTTTTAT
>NW_021440643.1:0-301 GCF_001605985.2 Dendrobium catenatum | reverse complement strand
AGACTATCATATGAGGCAAAATGTTAAAGGAAAAATGAAAATGTTATGAAGGAAAAAAGCACTTGAAAGTTGAGGTAAAGGTATGTATTTCCTCAAAGCAATATTTCTTTATGTTGATGGTTCTTTTATTATAACATTCAAGCATGATTTAGTTTTCTTTTATTGACTCTAAATTTGAATTCCATTCACACCTATTGAGTTTATGACTCACCTTCGTTGTGGGAACATTTTTTGGAATGAAAGAAAAAGAAAATTTTATGTTTGGAGATTTTGTAGTGGCTCTTCCCTTATGTTTGGTACT
>NW_021440642.1:0-345 GCF_001605985.2 Dendrobium catenatum | reverse complement strand
GCATACAGCTGATGCCGCCTCAAAGTCTCCAATACAAATCTCAAATGTCTGGCATGATAATCCTCAGAAGCAGAATATACCAGAATATCGTTGATGAAGACGATCACAAACTGATCCAAATACTTCATGAATACTCGGTTCATCAGATCCATGAAAATTGCAGGTGCATTGGTTTCCCCAAAAGGCATAACCAAGAACTCGTAGTGCCCGTACCGAGTACTGAAAGCTGTCTTCACTACATCAGTTTCCTTCACCTTCACCTGATAGTATCAGGATCGCAAATCAATCTTCCAAAATACTGAAGATCTGGAAAGCTGATCAAACAAGTCGTCAATCCGAGGCAAA
>NW_021440641.1:0-238 GCF_001605985.2 Dendrobium catenatum | reverse complement strand
TCATGTTACATGTTGATCCGGAAGTGCTAATGGTAAAAGAGCTCGTTTGAGCATTGGTAATGGAGGCTCGCATGAGCCATAATAAAGGATGGTTCTTATGAACCAATGGTAAAGGAAATTGCTATATTTTTTACTGCGTACCTGATCAGTACGAATAAGGGCACTTCGGGACGGGTGATACATATAGCATATTCTTTTTGTACCTTGCATTGCATATGAAAAAGAATGAAAGAAAAGA
>NW_021440640.1:0-289 GCF_001605985.2 Dendrobium catenatum | reverse complement strand
GGCTTGAACTTGAGCCTGGTTTGAGCATCATCGCCCTTTCACATTCAACGCCAGTCAAAGCTAACACCTGAGATTGGTGAAAGGTGAAAAGGGCAAAATTGACAACGACTCCCCTACGAGTACTCCTAAGAACTCGTAGTGGCTTCAACGGGTACCTCCAATTAAGCACGAGCCACTTGTGGATAACAACAGTGAGAACCTCATAGGTACAACGAATCACTGTGGACACAAGTACAAATATCTCCTACGACGATCCCTACAAATGCCTGTTGATTGAGATGGCAATATT
>NW_021440639.1:0-569 GCF_001605985.2 Dendrobium catenatum | reverse complement strand
TTTTGTACGAATTGTATTGGGGCTGGATTCGTTTATGAGAATTGGAGCAGGGATGAGCCTTGGGGTTATGCGTTTCGTTCTGTGCTTGCGAACTACAGGTATGAGATGAACGGTTCTGCTGTGAACTGGAGGAGACGAGTGGGAGTTTTCTCACGCGAACTGGGAAGAGAAGGACTAAGCGGGATTCAGTTCTCTGTATGTGCCAATGGATCATGAGGGAGGCGATGGGCTGGAGATACTCATGCGAGAGAGGGAGTTTTGAAATTTTTGAGATGGGGGGACGGTTGTCAAGCGGTTCTGTGAAGTGGTTTTCGCGAACAGGAGAGGAGATGGGGCCTTGCGAACTGATTGAGTGAGGGGGCAGTTTGGTTATGCGGTTTCTGAACTGGGAGAGAGACGATTCTCTCTGTGCGTGAACTGGAGGAGACCGAGCAGTTTGCGAACTCAGAGAAGAGGCTGGGATTTCATGCGAATAGAGTGTGATATCCTTTATGAGAGGAGCAGTTCGGGACCGTTTATGGAGAGGGAGATCGGGAGTTGTCAAAGGTGAACTGGGTGGTTTCGTGCGG
>NW_021440638.1:0-232 GCF_001605985.2 Dendrobium catenatum | reverse complement strand
GATCACCAATCTAACATACATCATTATATGACTTGACTCAATAAATGAAAATTACAAACTCATATAGTATAACCAATTCTACACAATCTTAAAGCCCGAGTTGCAACAATCTTCTCATTTTTTATGATGACAAATAATATTATTTGAATTTGCAAATTAAAAATATTTTCTCCTAAACTCCCCTTCACTAAAAGAATTACATTAAAAAATAGGAAAAATTATTTTTTACTTT
>NW_021440637.1:0-251 GCF_001605985.2 Dendrobium catenatum | reverse complement strand
AGGTGTAAGTGCCCACTTGGTGGCATCCTTTCTCTTATACTAGAAAGAAGACTCTAGTCTTATACAAATCATTTTCAAATCAAAATTACATCGACTCTTACATTCCTTTCAAACTACATTCAAATCACTAAAGCATCAATGCCGACATGACCTTCAAAATCACTGACTCAACTCAAAACTCTACAACCTTTCTCTAGATTTTCAACCAATTCTGAAAATTTGTTCAATTCATAAACTCAAATCTTCAACTT
>NW_021440636.1:0-205 GCF_001605985.2 Dendrobium catenatum | reverse complement strand
GAGTTTTATTTATTTTGTCATGTTATGTAGTAATTTTTATTTTAGTTTTTCCATTTTTACCCTTATGGGTATTTGGTCCCTATTGTAGCCCAAGGGGCATCTTAGTCTTTGTTTTCGTTGTCATTTTGAGGCCTATATATATGGCCATTTCTTATGTAATGGGGATGATTGATTAATAGAAATTTCTGAGATGTTTGTTCTTCTT
>NW_021440635.1:0-208 GCF_001605985.2 Dendrobium catenatum | reverse complement strand
GAAATGCACCCTTTAGTTCCTTTCATAAAATTAAAAAAATGAAAATGATAGGCATTCAATAATACTTCATAAATAAGACTTTAGGCGTTGTTTGAGACGGCTTTCTTATTACTTCTTAAAACAGTTATTTTTTCAAAATTTTTAAATTAAAAAATTGCTTTAAGATGTTGTAAGAAAGCCTATGATGACTTTTTTATTGCTTCTTAAA
>NW_021440634.1:0-822 GCF_001605985.2 Dendrobium catenatum | reverse complement strand
TGATAATTAATCAAATACTAAAATAAAATATTTAAAATTAATTTTAAGATACTAAGATTTGAATTTTAACTAAAATCCCTTTTGCCCCTTTTAACAAACAAGAATGCAAATAACTTTAACTAAACTATCCTACATAGGACCTATCAAAATCACACAGACTACTCACACTTAGACTGGTTTGATAGGACACGACTATTAGTCTTAGGTTAGGCCGATGCTTTTCTTTTGTCTCTGTGTTGTGATGCTCTGCATGTGACCCGTGTAATGTTTGTTTTTACTACTTGTGTTAGCTTTTTCTGTGGTGCTTTTCTGTAATATTTTTCTAGCTTTTTTCTGTACTGTTGATGTGAGCGTTAGAATACCCATAGGTTAGGCACGCTTTTTTCATACTAATGTTGTCTTCCTGCAGGTGGCCGTGCTTACAGAGCGCTAAAGGGGGCTAAAATTAATAATAATAAATGTATAACTGCTTTAGGTACCCGCTTCAGCTGCTTAGCCCCTAATAATTAGAGCATGGCCAAGTGTGATTTATTTTTCTGCATTTTCATTCATATATAACTGCGTGGACGATTTTTCTTGAATGATTTTGATTATAACTGCTTAGGATAACCCATGCAGGAGAGCCTAGATTTTTTTTCTCTTTCTGATGTAATGTATTTGATAGTAAGTTTTGTGAAAATCATTAAAATAAGACATTTTAGATGTATAAGAGTCCAAAGGGAAAGAAAACCCTTACAGGGTTTTTTTTTTTTCATTTGGGCATCCTTTTGGAGCATTCACTACATGGAGCCTGAAGGACTGAAGATGATCCAAAGACGAATC
>NW_021440633.1:0-206 GCF_001605985.2 Dendrobium catenatum | reverse complement strand
TCATTAAGTAAGAATAATTATTCAAAACATACCGTATCTTTAAACCAAGCAGTGAATTCTTTTTCCACTATCTTCTGGACTTCTCCTTCTTCTGATGTACTAAGACCATCAATGAACCTCCTACAATTTTTTGTCTTGAGTTTATAACAAAGTCTTGATGTTGTTGTTGTTGAGTTTAGAACAAAGTCTAAAAGAAAATAAAAAAT
>NW_021440632.1:0-578 GCF_001605985.2 Dendrobium catenatum | reverse complement strand
TGCAATCCCTGAATAGACAAATGATTGGTAGAAGACTTAGGAAACCATTTCTAAAAGTAAAATGTAATAATTATGGATTGTTTGGACATATAGCTCAGACCTGTACTTTGAAGATGAAAACTTATTTGATGTGAAGACCTAAGATGCATAAACCTAGACATATCATACATGCATCTGTTTATAAATTGCCAAAAGGATAACCCAAACTTGTTTGGGTTCCCAGGTTTAACGTTTGATAATTTTGTAGGGTTACTCTCACACAAAAGCTCGTGAGAGCATATGATACCTGGACAGCGGATGTTCAAAGGATATGACTGGAGATACCGCATAATTCATATCGCTGGAAGCCAGGAGTGGAGGCAAGGTTACACTTGGAGATAACACCACAAGAAAAGTAGTTGGATTAGGTATGATTGGAAATCTTAATAAATTTAACATTGAGAATGTGTTATTAGTAGAAGGCTTAAAGCATAACCTGTTAAGTATAAGCCAGCTACGTGATAAAAGATATTGTGTGAAATTTTTTCCTATTAGCTGCATGTTAAGCCTAAATGGTAAAGATGTTTTGAATGGTAAAA
>NW_021440631.1:0-864 GCF_001605985.2 Dendrobium catenatum | reverse complement strand
ATCGTCGCATTTCTTTTTCCAACCACTGACCATCGCCAGATTTCTTTTTCCAACCACTGAACGTCGTCGGATTTCTTCCTGGCTGTCGACCATCACAAAAGTTTCATTTGATCATTGATCACCACCAGATTTCTTTCCAACAACGAACCATTGATGGATTTTTCCCACTCCTTGAACGTTGGCAAATCTCTTCCAAATATCCAAAAATTATCTAATTTTACTTGCATAAAGTTTAGAGAAATCTTCAACATATTGTATTCTTTCTATCCTTGAGTTAATGGATGGGAAGATCTTTGTCACTCATTCAAATACTAATTGAATCATTTGTTATGTGTGAAATCTAATTGTGGTGATCAATTGGGTTATTTTATTGCCCCGAACTGGACAATTTTCTTCCTCATTTTTTCTTAAGGGTTGCGTCCCCTAGGATTATTTACTTGACTTTCTCTTGTATTTCTATGTTGTTAGATATAGAGAATGTGCATGTGAGAAGAGAAGCAAGGAGAGAGCGAAAAAGGAGAGATCTATATTTATTTCTTCCAATTTTCATAGCGGATTTCTTGGTGTGCTATGGCTCCATGATTTTTTTCTCTATTTTAGGTTTTTCCACGTTAAATCATGATGTCATTTACTTTCCGTTGCTTCTGCGTTCTTGTTGTTTCATTATTGTGGTGTTTACTCATCCCCAACACCATTTTAGCTGGGCTAGCCTCATGGTTTTTTCTTTTTAGGATTTTTCACATAAAATTTTCTGTGTTACTCTATCGGCAGTTGTGTGTTAAATTTTCGTCCATTGCTAAGACGAATAATCTCTCTAATATATCTCTGTGAATTCTAAGTTCGCAGCAATTACGAAAGAGCCCG
>NW_021440630.1:0-225 GCF_001605985.2 Dendrobium catenatum | reverse complement strand
AAAGAACACTAGACCCAAGAATTTTTGCGTTGTATTTGGTATCAGTCCTTATGGTTGCATCAACAAGTTGATTAGAACTTGGACATAATAAGTGACCTAATAAAAATAAAATAAGAACTTATGCAATTTAAACAAACTCGACTAGGCTATTATTCCATGAGACAACAATAGGACTATTAGGTTCAAAATTGTGACTTTTTTTTTTTTTTTAATTTTGAAAGCTTG
>NW_021440629.1:0-393 GCF_001605985.2 Dendrobium catenatum | reverse complement strand
TTGAGTTTGATTTATTTTACCTTATTTTATTGAATTAATTTTAGTTGAGTCGAGGCGAGCTCGAGTTGACCCGGATCGAACTAAACCCTACTCAATTTGAACTTGATTTCAGTCCCTTGGGTCTAGCTAGATCCTAATTAAAATCTGATTGAATTTCCAAACCAATTTGAATCCCACCGTTGAATCAAGGATTTTGATCGGACGGCTGCGATCTACTCTCTCCCTTTCGTGCCCTAACTAAGGATGAAGGCTCTTTTTTCACGCCTGGCCGCCCTTTAGTTCGGGAATCCCAGAAGAAATGAGGGTCCTCTCTTTCTCTCGTGCGGCCAACCCTCTCTCTCTCCGGCTCTCGCTCCTCTCTGTTCGCACGACCCCAGCCAGGCCGACCCTCCT
>NW_021440628.1:0-662 GCF_001605985.2 Dendrobium catenatum | reverse complement strand
TTAAGTTTGATGGAATGTTTAAATGTCCATGTTCGAAGCACAAAAATCAAGCATTTCTCAAGCCCAATGAGATGGAATAAGGAGAAATTAGCAAACAGTAGTGTTCTTTCTCTGCTGAATAATTCGACAGAAGTTTATTGTTACACCTGTAATGTGCCTCAGTTTAAACCAAACTCAGGAAAATAATGTCATCAAAAGAAAGATGTTATATATTCCCATTTATTTTATTTATCGATCATTTCAAGACTTCAGTAGCTCTATGCATCAATGCGTTGAGCAGGTTATATCAGATGGAGTAAGGAGAAATTAGCAAACAGTAGTGTTCTTTCTCATCCATCAGATGCTGAAGTGTGGAAACATTTTGATCGAACACATATTTCATTTATTGCTGAGCCACATAGCATAAGGTTAGGATTATGTGCTGATGGTTTTAATCCATATAGCTAGGTAGCTTCATCGTACTCTTGTTGGCCAATTATACTAACATCATACAATCTTACACCAGAGATGTGTATGACTACCTCTTACATGTTCTTAACACTTATAATATCAAGATCATATAATCTAAAAGCAAAAATTGATATTTTTTTGCAACAATTAATTGATAATCTCAAGTTATTATGGGAAGAAGGTGTCCTCACATATGATCTCAATCAAATAAA
>NW_021440627.1:0-313 GCF_001605985.2 Dendrobium catenatum | reverse complement strand
CACACAATAATGCAACTATCTAATCATGCAATAGTGATGCAGTCATTTAATAACACACAATTAAGTCATAATCACAACCATATAATACTCATACGATCACATAATAATTGTTTAGTTACATAGTGATTACCAAACCACACGATAAGCAAACAATCATGAAATAATAACATAGCAATCATGTAATCATACAATGATTCACATGACCATGCAATGGCCACTCAATTATATGCTCATATAATCATCCAACATTCATCAAATCATGCAAATGAGCATATAGTCATACAACAATCATTCATTCACATAATGCTCACCC
>NW_021440626.1:0-323 GCF_001605985.2 Dendrobium catenatum | reverse complement strand
TCTGCCAAAGCACGTTGAGCTCCACACGACGCACGTCATGCACGACCTCCTCTAACGTCGCGCACAATCTTGCTCTCTCGCGTCATTAAAATGAGCACGAAGGCTATCTTACGCGGGCTCTCTCTCGCTCTTCGTCTCCTTCATGGCTACTCGACTCCGCTCCTTCGATGACATTTCCTGTTGGATCAGAAGTTTAGACATTTGATCGGAAGCAACATACGGAGCTCGCTTGCTGTGGAGATAACTTTCTCCCTTTCATGGCTTCTTCAGCCAAATTCCTGCACCCAATCTCCCCGTCGTCTCCTCTTCTTGTCCGATCCCCA
>NW_021440625.1:0-249 GCF_001605985.2 Dendrobium catenatum | reverse complement strand
TAAGACAAAATAACTATGAGCCAACACAACTAAGCAGCCCACATTTACTAATCTAAAAATTTAAAAAAACTTATTATTAAGCATTTATACGAGTGTTAAAAGGAATAGAATAAATCATTATACTGAGCATAATAGTATTTAATTTGTAGTTATCAAGAATTCAAATAGCATTATTAAAAAATAAATAAATGGGTATTTCATATCAAATAAAGGAAAGAAATACCTCAAAAATCAAAGAATTTTGACCCA
>NW_021440624.1:0-210 GCF_001605985.2 Dendrobium catenatum | reverse complement strand
GGGAAGAAGGGAGAAGGATCGAGAGAAGAGCTGTAGCAATCGTGGAAGAGAGGAGGCGTCGGTGTGAAGAAACTGAGCGATCGGCTTCATTTTATAACCGCGAATGGGAGGCGATCGAAGCCGTCGTCGCAGGATTCGCGGAGAAGCGACGCGAACGGCGCCGAACAGGTACTAAGTTACGGGATTTCCGTTTGAGTTCGGCGTGATTTC
>NW_021440623.1:0-204 GCF_001605985.2 Dendrobium catenatum | reverse complement strand
TGTTGGAGGAGACTTTAATACAATTGCTAACCCGTCTAAGCGTATAGGGGGCTCTCTCCCTATCTATCAATCTATGGAGGATTTTAATAACATGATTATGGATTGTAACCTTATTTATATTGGCTTCTCTGGTGATAATTTTACTTGGCATCGTGAACATTTATGGAAAAGATTAGATCGGGTTTTATTTAATTAATTTTGGTT
>NW_021440622.1:0-685 GCF_001605985.2 Dendrobium catenatum | reverse complement strand
TTTTGATTTATTCAAATCATTATTTATATTATATATATAATTTTAAAATCAAATCATTTTAAAATTATATGCACACTTAAATTCTTTTAAAGCACTGTGGATCAGACTTGAAATTTTAATCAAAGATTGGACTTGATAGAATTGATCCAATGGGGATTGGGTAAGGAGTAATTAGCTTGCTAATTACTCATTATCTAAATTTTATTTTCAAATAATCAAATTTTGATCTTTGCATGCTTAGGATTGTGCACACACCACATAGCTTAGGGCTCTCCTAGATCTACGATTTGATTGTGAATGTGATGCTTGCATCTATGTGTGTATCAAAGGGTTAGTAAGAACAATCGATTTAAACCCATTAAACATAGTGACATCATTGAGGACAAAAATTAAGGACTTTGATTAGAGAACTTAGAAGTTTTATTGTGATTGGGATACACCTCATTTGAACTTGAAATTTGAACCACTTAAACTTAGTGACATTCTCAGCCTTAGGGAGTTTTCTTACTGATTTTTGAATGCATTAAGCCTCCTAATTAACTTAATTAAGTCTAAACCCTTGATTAAGCCATTGAAACTTCCAGAAAATGTAATAAATCAAGATTAAACCCGAAAAATACATGTAACCCCTCTAACTGACCAGAATCAAGTCATTAACCAATGAAAATTAAAATCCCCTTGAATT
>NW_021440621.1:0-576 GCF_001605985.2 Dendrobium catenatum | reverse complement strand
GTGTTTAAATAATTAATTATTCATATTAAATTCTAATTAATAATTAATCAGTTTAATTTAGTGTCCTTATCATTATTTATTTACTAATTAATTATTTATATTAATATTCAAATGCTAATTACTATTTAAAATATTCTCCAATAAATTTAATTAACTCTCGTAATTTGATATTAGACAATTAATCAAATTTCTTACTTATAAACAACATTCCAATTAATTGCAAATTAACACACAAAAAACCGAGAAATACTACAAAAAAACCGAGAAATACAAAATAACATTGACAAGAAATAATGAAATTGCATTTTGCTAATTGTATCATTCATTGAAATCCACATATTTCAAGTTTTTTGCATATGAAAAATAATATATTTTTTTTTCAGATTAGACTGTTCAGCTTAGAGAAAGTGAGAGCGGGTCTCGGGTCGTGGCCGCGGGCTTCGCCTTCGCCGCGAGAGCAGGTGACGGTAGCAGGCTTCATCGCGAGAGTGGGAGCGGGCATTATCACGAGAGCGGGTCGACGAGGTAGCTGGTTTCTCCTTCACCGTGAGAGCGGGTCGCGGCAACGGGCTTGGT
>NW_021440620.1:0-246 GCF_001605985.2 Dendrobium catenatum | reverse complement strand
AACTTAGCATGTAACTTTTTTGAGTTTCATATATGCAGTATGAATTTTCTCAGAAATTTTAAGTAATTCATCATAGGTTAATTCACATACTTCATCTTGTTCTAACTAATCAAATTTGTCGGTCATTAAGCACAAGTTTGTAACTTCCTCCTCTGCTCATGTTTTTGAGAAATCTGTTCTTGAGTTCACCCAAAATGCTCTGTATAATCTCTTCTTGCCCTTCCTAATATTAGTTTTCTCCTCAAC
>NW_021440619.1:0-243 GCF_001605985.2 Dendrobium catenatum | reverse complement strand
TCGTCGACCTTTTACACTCTCCAAGTGTTGGAAGAGAACCGTCGTTCTTTTACACTCTCTAAGTGTTGGTAGAAAACAATCCATCCTTTCACACTCTCCAAGTGTGGGTAGAGAACCCTTCATCCTTTCACACTCTCCGAGTGTAGACTAAGAACTGTCGTCTGTCACACTCCACGAGTGTCGGCAGAGAACTGAATCTCCTTGACAGATCTTCTCACGAGAAATCTAGAAGGATTAGAGAAA
>NW_021440618.1:0-272 GCF_001605985.2 Dendrobium catenatum | reverse complement strand
TTCAACAAAGGTGGATGATATATTTTGCTAAACTTTTAAATGAAGATTGTGAAAATAAGATTGACTATAGTCTATAGTGACCTTAACACCCTAAATGAAAATAAAGATTTCTGTTTTTATCGGCGTATTAGTAAAACTGAAGTTAGAGAGGCTTTAAAGAAAAATGAAGGGTGGAAAAGTTGTTGGATATGATGTTATTCCAATAGAGGTGTGGAATTGCTTAGGAGATGAAAGGATTTCTTGGCTTACTAAACTTTTTAATACTATTTTGA
>NW_021440617.1:0-303 GCF_001605985.2 Dendrobium catenatum | reverse complement strand
CGTAAATAGTTTTCTTAGATTCCTTACGAGCCTCTTTATACTTTCCCAATTATCAGAATTTTTATATCTAAATCAATTTTTATAACAAATCTTTTTATTTTTTTTATCTTTTCTTGCACATATGGATTCCACTACAAACTATTTTTACTATTAGGAGTTTCTTTCCTTCAAAACTTCAAGCACATCTTTTGCAATATTCTTAATATCACTAGCCACTACATAGGAATGATCCTAAACAGAAATTTCATATTTGGACCAGGTTGGTGTCATAGGGGTTGCTCCATCACTAGCAGATTTAAATTT
>NW_021440616.1:0-2453 GCF_001605985.2 Dendrobium catenatum | reverse complement strand
CTCGATAATGAATTCAGTAGTCAATAGCTGATTCCACTATTTTAGAAATAATACACATACAATTGAGTGATTCACTCGTATGGAGTGATGAGCATCCCTAAACCAATTTGAGTACAGAGTCCCCCAAATTCCCAATTTAGGACTTTCTGATCCCAATTTGGCGTGCATCCAGCAGGAATTTGAACCTACAAATTCTATGGTCCACAATAAATTATTAGAAGTTAAGGGCGCTAAATAATTCTTCACCCATCAGCCAGTGGACTAGGACTGCATCAACTCCAAAGCTGAACAAAAACGGCCAGTATTTGTCGAACTCAACTCGTTGTGTTTTCTTCTTACAGAGGGCAGGATTGGCAAGAAAGACACCTTGTCATGAGGATCTCGGATCGATGCAAATGAGAAATAGTATCATGTGTTTTGGTATGCGTGACAAGAAACAAAACTCATATGTCCATTTATCTTTAGAATCCCTTTGCAGACTCCAACATATTTTCAGCCAAGCAAGACGTCTCCTATATCCTAAGAATCTGTAAAATCTCCTTCTTTAAACCTCTCCAAAACAAACCTTGACATCTATCTTGCCGGTAGAGACATGTTCAAGTGGCTGCAGAGAAGCAGATCTCGCCATAGGGCTGCTTTAGCCCTTAACATCTTCGGCTGCCTCGTTTTTCATGTAACTAATGAATGAGAGATCTACCGTTCACCTTGGTCAGCATCATTGCAAGCTATAAAATTACAAGATTGAATCGCTTATCGCGTTAAAGAACATGAGCTATAGGTTGATATAAGCTACACCTAATCCGGACCGGTTTAATGCATAAAGAAACAAACGATCGATTCACATAACAATATAAAATGAACCGGAGATATCAGGATCTTCCTATGAAATTAGATAAAGGATGTAACCTTGTCAATTAATAAAAAGCTATCAGTCCTAAAGCAAAATTCTCCACACATTATAGATTCTTAATACTATGAACTAATGACCGGCAATACATCATAACAATTATGGGCAAATAAAAAACGTCTCAGTATCCTTCTGAGCACTTAATGCTAACGGTGAAAAACAGATGACGGGATTATGCCTCTCAAGGGTAACATCCTAAAAATCCTCAACTACGCTTACTCTACATACCAGAGCGGGCTAAAATGGCCAGTGGTGCGACTTCCTCACCGTATGACAAGATAGCATGAGAATGCTATAAAGAAAACTGGTCCGAAATTAAAAACACTTAGACACCTATGCTCTCTTGAAATATTTTCTCAAACGCGATCTCGTATATTGCGCTATAATGAGTAATCGAAATGAGGAGCGGGAATTGGAACCCACTTTATTCCAAGCACAAAAACAATCTAGGAAGACAGCCAAAGTAATCCATCGAGGAAAAAATGACGTCACTGTAGAATGATTCTAATCAGCTTAAGTTGATCCAAAGCAGGTATCGGCCAATACGCCTGGCCGAAGTTAACATTACTGTAAACATCAATATAAAAACCTCGAACATAAGAAAGGGACAATCTTAGGAAATATGATGCTGAACCCTGAGAGAAGGAAAATTTTGTTTCCATTTCATTCCGGACCACCTACGTAAATACCTAAAAAAATGCCGTAAGTTGGATTCGGGTGATCCTTCGTATTCCACTTCACCAATCTTTGTAACAATAACTTATCATTTTGCTTGTTACCATCGGCATTTTAATAGAAAGTTAATATTATGAAAAAATAACAATCGTCCACTTATCTAGCCTTTTGAACCGAAAAGATATAACAATGGAGCTCACCTAATAAGCATATGGGGTCTACCAAGGAATTCCAAAGAAGAAGCAACTTTCTCGAAGCAAAAAGGCTGACCTTTTCCCTACATTCCCCCTTTTTCGTAACAATAAGAATAATTCAACAAGTAATACACCCAAAGGACATAAGTAAGGACCAAGACAAATAGTCCTCCATCCCGTAGCTTATCGATACTGGAACTCATAGGGAAGAAAATGGATTGATGGATGGAATCAAATATGCAGTATTTACAGAAAAAAGTCTTCGGTTATTGGGGAACAATCAATAGACTTCTAATGTCAAACCAAGACCGATCAATATCCGAACGAAACGGATTCGAACTCTTCTTTGGTGTAAAGGTAATAGCTATGAATAGTCATCGACTCCCGGGAAAGAAAGGGTAGAAGGATGGGACCTATTATGAGACATACAATGCAATGCATTACAGACGTATGATCATTACGCTGAAACCGGGTTCTTCTATTCCACCTCTTATAGAGAAAAGAACTTCAAGCAAAAGACTTAATAACACGGCAATACATTTCTCAAAAACTTCTAACCCGAGCACACGCAATGGAGCCGTAGACAGTCAAGTGAAATCCAATCAATTTGAGTTGTGGTAAAGGTCGTAATGCCAGAGGGATCATTACCGCAGGGCATAGAGGGGGAGGAAAGAGAA
>NW_021440615.1:0-285 GCF_001605985.2 Dendrobium catenatum | reverse complement strand
TTTCCTGAAATATTAGTACACACAAGAGCAAATACAATTCTTCTAAAATTGTTAGGAGATACCTACACATTTGAACAATAATGTTTGGAATCATCAAACTACATAAGTTGCAAAATGTAAAGCATTCAAATAGCAACTATCTTAACAGGAAAGATTGGGTGTCCTACCCTTAAGGATCTCATAGGGTGTCTTCTCTAATTTGGCTCTCATATTCACCCTATTCAACACATAACAAGCTGTGTTAACCCCTTCAGCCCAAAAGTATTTTGGAAGTGAATACTCAGC
>NW_021440614.1:0-251 GCF_001605985.2 Dendrobium catenatum | reverse complement strand
TAAAGTTTGCATCTTAACTTTGTACGAAGTTCCAGCACACAATCAAATAAAAAGATAGGATACAATATTTATAAGAGATATCAAAATTTTTATGTAAAAATTCTTTAAAATGAAAAAAACCACGAGGCTTAACCCAATTTGAATAAATCCACTAGTACTTGCGCGCAGTTGATTACAAATGGGGTCATTCCTTCGTAGGAAGGCATTGGCTTGATATAATAAATATACATCATATAGAGTGCATTACAAGA
>NW_021440613.1:0-268 GCF_001605985.2 Dendrobium catenatum | reverse complement strand
TCTGCCTTACTGTGGGTGCAAAAGGAGAGACACTATTGGTATTAGTGCATTACTCGGAGGGTTCATCGGGGGAGTGGATGTAGGTCTGGTTTAGACCGAACCACTATAAATCTTGTGTCTTTTATTTTTACTGCTTTTTATTTTCTGCATTTTTCTATTCTAAAAATTGTGGTTGAAAAACTTTTTCTAAAAATCTATTAAAGTTTATTTTTGGTTAAATATACTTAAGAGGGATAATTTTTTAAATTACCAATTCACCCCCCCCCCC
>NW_021440612.1:0-333 GCF_001605985.2 Dendrobium catenatum | reverse complement strand
TATCCTAATAAAATCCCAAGCAGTTTATATAAAAATGAAAGTGCTAACACCATTGACCCTGTGCCAAGCCATGCTCTTAATTTTGAGGGCTAAGCGCTCCACCTGTGCAGTTATAATTAATTTAGCCCTCATTTTTGTTTAGGGGGAGCTGAGCAAGCACCTGCATAAAACATTATTATAAATCATGATATTGCTCCCCCCCTTTTATTAGCTTGAGCATGGCCACCTGCACGGAAGAACAATATATATATGGCGCTCCTAACCTATGGGTAAGTCTAGCGTTCACATCCAGAGTGCAGAAAAAGTAAGCAAACATACCAATCAATTTTCAAA
>NW_021440611.1:0-617 GCF_001605985.2 Dendrobium catenatum | reverse complement strand
AGATAACCTTGGTTATAGAATCCTTATTGTTTTTGGCAGAGGTAACATCCCTTGAGATGAAGAATTTTTTAGAGTTGGGATGGTAATACTTATCACCTTTTTTAGTCAAGAGGTGGCTTCGGAAGGTGCATTTTAGGCTCTTGAATTCTCTTGAATTAATTTTTGGATTTTGATGATTTTGGACATAGGCAACACTCCCAAAGGTTCTTTAGCGGAAGCTGTGAGTGTTTTATGTTAGAAAAAAACTCATTGAGGCTTTTGGTAGGTGATTTATTTTATAGAATCTTATTGGGAAGATGATTTATTAGCAATGTGACAATTAAGGTAGCTTCCCACTAATAAAATTTTGAAAGATTTCTCTCAAAGAGTAGGGCACTGTTAGCTTTAAGATGAGGATAAGTTTTTCTTTTTACGATCCAATTTTATTATTGGGTGTTAGCATACTAGGATTCATAGATGATACGTTTTTCATTGGAAAAAGAGGATATGGATTGATTAAAAATTTAAAATACTCTTTCCTATCAAACTCAATACATTTAATATTACTGCCAATTTATTTAAGAATCATTTTATGAAATAAGGAGGATTGTACTCCCATTATATTTATTTTTCATGAG